>NW_027467477.1:402500-407500 GCF_046742065.1 Oratosquilla oratoria
TTCTTCTTCTTCGAGTTCTTCTTCTTCGAGTTCTTCGAGTTCTTCTTCAAGTTCTTCTTCTTCGAGTTCTTCTTCGAGTTGTTCTTCTTCTTCGAATTCTTCTTCGAGTTCTTCTTCGAGTACTTCTTCGAGTCCTTCGAGTTGTTGTTGTTGTTGTTGTTGTTGTTGTTGTTGTTGTTGTTGTTGTTGTTGTTGTTGTTCTTCTTCTTCTTCTTCTTCTTCTTCTTCGAGTTCTTCTTCTTCTTCGAGTTCTTCTTCTTCGAGTTCTTCTTCTTCGAGTTCTTCTTCTTCGAGTTCTTCTTCTTCTTCGAGTTCTTCTTCTTCTTCTTCGAATTCTTCTTCTTCGAATTCTTCTTCTTCGAGTTCTTCTTCTTCGAGTTCTTCTTCTTCGAGTTCTTCTTCGAGTTCTTCGAGTTCTTCTTCGAGTTCTTCTTCGAGTTCTTCTTCGAGTTCTTCTTCGAGTTCTTCGAGTTCTTCTTCGAGTTCTTCTTCGAGTTCTTCTTCGAGTTCTTCTTCGAGTTCTTCTTCTTCGAGTTCTTCTTCTTCGAGTTCTTCTTCTTCTTCGAGTTCTTCTTCTTCTTCGAGTTCTTCTTCTTCGAGTTCTTCTTCTTCTTCGAGTTCTTCGAGTTCTTCTTCGAGTTCTTCTTCTTCGAGTTCTTCTTCTTCGAGTTCTTCTTCTTCTTCGAGTTCTTCTCTTTCGAGTTCTTCGAGTTCTTCGAGTTTTTCGAGTTCTTCGAGTTCTTCGAGTTCTACTTCTTCTTCGAGTTCTTCGACTTCTTCTTCCTCTTCTTAGAGTTCTTCTTCTTCGAGTTCTTCTTCTTCTTCGAGTTCTTCTTCGAGTTCTTCTTCTTCTTCTTCTTCTTCTTCTTCTTCGAGTTCTTCTTCTTCTTCTTCTTCTTCTTCGAGTTCTTCGAGTTCTTCTTCTTCTTCTTCTTCTTCTTCGAGTTCTTCGAGTTCTTCTTCGAGTTCTTCGAGTTCTTCTTCGAGTTCTTCGAGTTCTTCGAGTTCTTCGAGTTCTTCTTCGAGTTCTTCGAGTTCTTCGAGTTCTTCGAGTTCTTCGAGTTCTTCTTCGAGTTCTTCTTCGAGTTCTTCTTCGAGTTCTTCTTCGAGTTCTTCGAGTTCTTCGAGTTCTTCGAGTTCTTCTTCGAGTTCTTCTTCTTCGAGTTCTCCTTCTTCTTCGAGTTCTCCTTCTTCTTCGAGTTCTTCTTCGAGTTCTTCTCTTTCGAGTTCTTCGAGTTCTTCTTTTTCGAGTTCTTCGAGTTCTTCTTTTTCGAGTTCTTCGAGTTCTTCTTTTTCGAGTTCTTCGAGTTCTTCTTCTTCGAGTTTTTCGATTTCTTCTTCGAGTTCTACTTCTTCTTCGAGTTCTTCGAGTTCTTCTTCCTCTTCTTCGAGTTCTTCGAGTTCTTCTTCTTCGAGTTCTTCTTCTTCGAGTTCTTCTTCTTCTTCTTCTTCGAGTTCTTCCTCTTCTTCTTCTTCGATTTCTTCGAGTTCTTCTTCTTCGAGTTCTTCTTCTTCACCGTAGTTGGCGGTGTTACCGATTTACCACCAAACGCGAAGGGTCAGTTTATTTTTTACTTATATAGATATTTTTTTTTACTTATTTTTTTTTTTTTTTTTTTTTTTTTTTTCTTTACTGGAGGCTCCGGAACTCTCTTCCTCCTTCCTTCTGTTTTTCTCCACATATCTATGACCTCGTCGACTTTTTCGAAATGAGGGATTTCTAAGACTCCTCCCTACCTCCTCTCCTCCTCCTCCTCTTCTCCTTCTCCCCACTTCCTCCTCTCTCCCTCCTACTTCCCATCTCCCTCCTACTTCCCATCTCCCCTCCCCTCCCCTCTCTCTCTCTTCTCCCTCTCTTTCTCCTCCTCTTCCTCTCTTTTCCTTCTCCTCCTCCTCCTCACCTCCTCTCTTCCTCCTCCCTTCCTCCTCCCCACCTCCTCCTACTACTCCTCCTCTTTATTTCCTCTCCTTCCTACTCCTCTTCCTCCTCCTCCATCCCCTCCCCCCACCCCCCTGCAACGTCACTTCGTTGTTGTTCTCTTTCCGGAGCAACTCTCAGCGGGCATTTTATTTATTCATTATTTATTTTCTATTTATTTTTCCTTTCTGACATTGCCTGAAATATATAATTACAAAAAATATATATAAATCGAATAAAGATTGATAAATATTTAGATAAATGGGGCAAGTGTGGCGAAGTCTGGAGGAAGGAGAGGAGCCAGATGGATGGCAGTTCGAGTCCCGCTAGGGACACATCGCGTAACGGCAGTAAGGGCATATGACGGTATTAAATCCCAGAGATCCGACAAAGGGCTGTCATACCTAACCACCTCGTAGAGCGGGAAATAACTGCTGAAAAATTTATATAGAAATGATCAGCCGGCATTTTGAAGACCTTTAAGGCCCAGATTCCTTGTGATACGTAATTTCTGCTTCGCCCTTGCGTCTACCCAGTGACACTGCATCGTGTTTGCCAAAGAAGGCTGAGCAATGGTCGAGAAATGTACCCATTGGGCAAGTGTCTTGACATTGTCCTTGCAGTGAAATGAAACAGTGGTGTATATATGTGTGTGTGTGTGTGTGTGTGTGTGTACGCACAGCACTGAATGGGTCCCAGTGAGTGAACAGATATACATTTTTATCAACCACAATACACTGTAATTTTAAGCCATCAACATCGAGAGAGACTCGAGGAGGCTAGCATGCAGAAATTGAAACTGTATTGTGGTTGATAATATATATATATATATATATATATATATATATATATATATATATATATATATATATATATATATATAGATATATATATATGCTAATAAGAACACGGGTACGTGTGTTCACTTATGCAAAGTAGACCACTTGGAAAAAGAAACTAACGAAGCAGAGCGCTTTCGTATATTACATCTTCAGTGCACTGAAGATGTAATATACGAAAGCGCTCTGCTTCGTTAGTTTCTTTTTCCAAGTGGTCTACTTTGCATATATATATATATATATATATATATATATATATATATATATATATATATATGTAGATATATGTATATGTATATATAAGTATATATATATATATATATATATATATATATATATATATATATATGTGTGTGTGTGTGTGTGTGTACGCACAGCACTGAATGGGTCCCAGTGAACAGATATACATTTTTATCAACCACAATACACTGTAATTTTAAGCCATCAACATCGAGACTCGAGGAGGCCAGCATGCAGAAATTGAAACGGTATTGTGGTTGATAATATATATATATATATATATATATATATATATATATATATGTATATATATTATATATATGCATGTATATATATGTATATGTATATATATATATGCATGTATATATGTGTGTGTGTGTATATATATAATACATTATTTATATATATATATTTATATATATATGTTTATATATATATATATATATATATATATATATATATAATATATATATTGTGTGTGTGTGTGCGTGCGTGCGTGCATGCATGTGTGTCGTCCTTGGGAAGGCCGACGCCCACACCTTGACCTCGGGGAGTAAATTTATCCCCCCCGGGGTGACGTGATGGCCTAGGGGGGGAGGGGGAATGCATACACGATAACTGAACATTTAATATCGATTGTGTAATACATTTGACACGGTTGGTTACATCTCATTTGTTTATTTTTATTTTATTTTTCATTTAATGTTATATTTTTAAGGGTTCGTCTGGAGGTGCTAGCTATTTACATTTGTATCACATTCGATTTTCATATTATTATTATTATTATTACTGTACTTTAATAATAATAATGATAGAATAATAATGATAATAATAATAATGATAATTAATAATAATGATAATTAATAATATCCAAGCTTTTCTATGTTGTGTCTGGGATATGCATGTTATCGAATGGGGATAGTGAAGTATGTGACTAAATGTATCAATCCGGAGGGAGGGATGTGGGAGGGAGGGAGGGGGGGAATGGACTGACCCTGCTGTGCTCCCAGCCAGGTGGTGCCTCAGAGTGCCATCTTGTTTTGCCCGGTGCCCAGCAGACGATCTTCCTCTCTCTCTCTCTCTCTCTCTCTCTCTCTCTCTCTCTCTCTCTCTCTCTCTCTCTCTCTCTCTCTCTCTCTCTCTCTCTCTCTCCCCGCCTCTCTCTACCTCCCCGCCTCTCTCTCTCTCTCTCTCTCTCTCTCTCTCTCTCTCTCTCTCTCCGCCTCTCTCTACCTCTCTCCTCCCTCCCTCCGTTCCACTCACTCTCTTCCTCCCTCCATTCCGCTCCCTCCCTCCCTACTCTAACCCTCCTCATTCCGACACCCTCCCTTACTCTTTCCTGCCTTTTCCTCTCCCTCCTTCCTTCTCTCCCTCCCTCTCTCTCCATTCTCCCTCCCTTCCTCTCTCCGTTCCTCCTGTTTTCCTCATTCTTCCTTCCTTCCCTGCCCTCCCCCCTCTCTCCCTTCCCTTTCTCCTCTCCCTTTCCCTCTCTCCTCTCCCTCCCTCGCCGTCCTCCTCATCCCCTCCGCTTTCGTATTTGAACTCCTCCTCCCTCTACTCTACCGCCTCATGCGTTCCTCTGCATCTCCCTCTCTGCTCTCGGTCTTGTCTCAGCCACCGTCTTATCTCTGCCTGCTCCCCCTCCTCCTCCTCCTCCTCCTCCTCCTCCTCCTCCTCCTCCTCCTCCTCCCGGGGAGAGGGGGAGTGGGGATAGGGAGTGGAGGGAGAGCCTTGCCTTCCTTCCTTCACTAGATCGGGCGCCTCTCTTTTTTATTTTTTTTTCCGAAGAACATTTCCAAAAGCAACTCGTGAGACTCAGGTGGCTAAAATAATAATGATAATAGTAATAAAGTAAAATAATGTTTTAATTCCGTCCCTTCCGGAGGCGACTTTTACCTTCTTATTTGGCCTCCGCCAGTCTACTTTATTCAGCTGAGGGAAACCCCTTCGCAAATAAAGAGCTATTTTCCAACGCAGATGTGGGCGTCCAATTGTTTTTTGGG
>NW_027467477.1:412500-425000 GCF_046742065.1 Oratosquilla oratoria
CAGTAATGGTGACAATTGTGTAAAATTAAAACATACAAGAACAATATTGGTAAAATATGTGTGATACAATATAAATAGATACGGATACGGTGACAAGGTACAAAAATGAAGTATAAAATTCAAAAGAAGAGAGCGATAAGGAAACGAAAATTTACATTTAAAGGGAGGTGAGAGAAAAAATGACAAGTTAGGGATGTACGGTATATATACGCATGGGTCACGTGGTCGGACAATGCGACCTCAGAGGTCACGGAGTAAGGGGGTGGCGAGGTTAGGCGGGTGTGGTTACCATAGGGGAAAGCTGGAGGAAGAGGGGGAGGGGGAAGGAGAGGAGGGGGAGACGAAGAAGAGAGGAGGTGGAGGGAGGGGGGAGTGGGAAATTTTTGTTTCTATACCTAGAAGAAAACAAAGGGATATTAGAGGTCATATTAGATTGAGTGTTAATGACTGGAGCTCTGCCTCTAATATGAAAGGCTTCGAGCAATTGTAGCCTCCGAGGGTCATGACTCATGCAAATAATTTTGGTGGAATTAATAAATTCCTCCCTGCTGAGCACAGCCCCCCCGAGGCCCAGTACTTTGATGTAGTGGGGGGGCTTCCGTGTAGCAAGGACGGGCTGAGCTGTGCCAGCCAGGTGCAACCATACTGGAGAGGTCAGCCCTAAGTTACCAGACGAAAACTGAGCCAAAAGTCTTTTTGTTGACGACCCTAGCTTGTCTTTGATTATGGAATGGAATACTCCTAGGATTTGTCGCCCTCATCCTATGACAGTTGTTTTAGGATGAGGTTTTTGGGGTAGTGAATAGATAGGGGTCCCTCATCCTTTTCCTTTGTGAATTCCCCTATACCTATCCTTCATATTTGCTACCCTACTCTCCTTTTTCACCATCTTTCTCTAATACTTGTTAAGGAAGGTTCTGGTATCTTGGTGCCTCCCAAGCTACATGTCTGAAGCCAGTCAAGTGGGGATGTATACCGCGAGGTCACTACTCCCTGCGAGGGCCGAAAGCCCACCGACTGGGGAATGCATGTTTGTGAGGTAGGTACTAGGCTGCCGACTTCCTTTCTCCCTATCCAGTACACATGCAGAGTGACTACGCCGGACCCATCCTAAATGGGACAAAACAAAAGAGGACAAACCCCGGGTTGACAAAGTCTCTAACTCACCTCCGAGGCCCTGCATGTGTAAATAGTCGTTTCTGGAACATCCCGACTCTGCAGAGACTTTTCTTTTATTGCTTGAGGCATCAAGCAACTGCAGTATCTTCTATGCATTAATCTTTCTTTCTTAATATATGGTGTGGCCTCATAGATATACACGATCATGGCGGCTGCTCAAACTGAATATTCTAAACCTCCACCACTACCTGATCCTCCTCCTAAACCCCCCGATCCCTCTCCTAATATTGCCAATCCTAATGTTGACAATATTGACTCAACAAAAATAAAAACCCCAGTTGATGACTCCGGCTTGAAAAAGGACTTCGGTAAAATCAATCAATCAAATACTGCCCCTAATAGTCATAGAATCTTACATTTAGAATACGTCTCTCTTGATAAGAGTTATACAGACTTGTATGAAAAGTTCCGTAAATTTGGACAAATTAAAGAGATCAGAGTTAAACTAACTGACAACTTTAAAGCTTGGCTAGTCTGGATCTCATTTCTTTCTAATCAGGATGCAGCTGCTGCCTGCTTGGATTATAATAATTGCAATGAGAATGAATCTTCGGCCCAACTTGTTGCTAGAGTGCCACCTAACCTGGATATCTTTTATCCAGTAATCCCAGTAGAGGAAAGGAAGGAAAGTGTGCAGAGGCCTCCCAATCCAGCTAAGTGGTTTATTATCACTCTTGCAAAAGAACGTGCTAACTTGTTCGAGTTTAGAAGGTTCTTGAAGAGTCAGCTTGGCTCTGGTAATTTGAATAACTCCCAGGTATCACGATTTGGAAGAAATTCCTTCTTAATTCATGTAAAATCCTATGAACAAGCTGCCATGGTGCTTAACTTGAAACAGAAATCGGACATTAAGGAAGTTAAACCCCACTATACCTTTAGTTATGCCAAAGGGGTAATTTTTAATAGAGATCTGTATGACTGATGAAGAATTTTTTTTTTTTAGAAATGTGCCCAACTAATGTTTGGAAGGTTGCTAAAATCCCTCGTTCTTCTATGATTATCCTAATGTTTTCTGTTGAAGATCTACCTCATTATGTAGAGATAGAAAAAGAGATTGTTTATGTGAAGCAGTTTAAGCCCCGTCCCCTTCAGTGCTTTAACTGCTATGGTTTTGGCCATCCCTCCCGCAGATGTGCAAGGGACATAGTGTGTTTGATATGTGCTCAGCCTGAACATGGGGATTGTTCCCGCCCAACAGTTTGTATAAATTGTAAAGAAGAGCATGATGCCAGAGATAAGAACTGTGTAATTTATAAGAAGGAACAGGAAATACTACTAAAAACTCAAGCAGAACATATAAGTGTAGGACATGCTAAAAGACTATTAAATAATTCCAAAAGATACAGTGATGTTGTTAAAACAAATATTAAAGTGGATCAGCCAACTATGGAAGGCAATAGAAATAAAAATGCCAATATGAATTCTTCTGTTAACACTGAACCCAAGCCTCAGTGTAAAACTGTTACTATGAAACCTAATGGTCTTTCTTCTTCTCAACTAGGAATTTCTAATACTTCTGAAGCCTCCTGTGCGGAGGTTTCCTCACCCCTTGTTGAAGGGGTGTCCCCTGCCCCATCTGGAGGGGCACCTAAGGTTTCTATTGTAGAAACCTCACAGGCCTCTTGTAATGAAGCCTCCTCTCAGGCAATCTCTCTTCCAGACTTGGGGGACTCCCCAGTAGAGGGATTGCTGACTAGTGTGCCTCACTCAGTAGAGGTGCACAGAAGCAATGAGGATCAAGCAAATGCTGAACCCAAGCCTCAGCGAGAAAGAGTCACTACTAGACCTAATCGTTCTTCTCCACAAGTTGGAAATTGTAGTACTCGTCAACCCTCCTCTGCGGAGGTTCTCCCATCCCCAGTTGAGGGAATGTCTCCTGCCCCACCTAGAGGGGCACCTAAAGTTCCCATTGCTGAAACCCCACAGGGTTCCTTTAAGAAAGCCTCCTCTCAATCAGTCAACGTTCCAAACTTGGGGGGCTCCCCAATAAAGGGATCACGGACTGATGTGCCTCACTCAGTTGAGGCGCACAGAAGCAAAGCTATGGAGTCTGAAGCTGTGCGCAGTAAAAGACTCCACAGTCCACCCTCATCTCCATCTTCTTCCCCAAATCGTGATATGCAATCTAAGAAAGGAACTAATAACCCAGACTCTACATCGTCTGTCGGACCATTGTCAGAGAGGAGAATGCCACCCGCGAAAGCAAAGAAATTAGAAAAGAACCCATCTTGTAGACCCTCTCTCTCCCAGACTTCTCTTTCCAGACCAGTAGACCCAAAAAAGAAAAAGAAAACAGTATAATGTCCATAATACAATGGAATATTCAAGGTTTTAATTCTCATCGAGAGCAGGTTCGGATTCTCTTTAAAGAACATGATGTGTCTGCTATTTGTCTCCAAGAAACTATGCTTGGCAATTTATCCCCTAATGTTGGACTTAATTATAAATTTTACAGATCTCCTCCTATGATTGGGGGCCGTGCCCATGGAGGTACTGGTATCATTGTTAAGAAATCTGTAAACCACAGAAGTGTCCACCTACATTCGGTGTTGCAGGCTTGTGGAGTACAAATCTTTACCACTAAATGGATCACTTTATGTTCTTTATATTTGGAACCTGAACTGGAAGATCGACTCGTAGACTACATAACTACCCCCGTCAGTTTGAGTTAAATGACTTACAATCTTTGGTCGACCAGCTCCCTGAGCCTTTTATTATAATGGGTGACTTTAACGCCAAGCATCCTCTATGGCAGTGGTTCTCAAACTTTACCATGCCAAGGACCCCCCCAGATATTTAAGTCCCATCCGAGGACCCCCAGCCAATCAAAAGTTATTATTACCATACCAAGATACCCATTACATGATTATAATGCAGTAAATTTACTATTTGCATATTCCTACACAAAGAAAGTATAAAAATAAGCATTTAAAATATTTTCAAAATTTTGTCGATTTTCGGTTTAAAAACATTTCCATCTTCAGTTCACACTTTCTGTAAGCATAGAATAAAGCTTGAATGAATATAAATATTAATTAGAAAGAAACAAATGAAATATTATGACATATAAAAATGTAATAGAGAAGTGCTGGCTGATTGCACAACGAAATATCGATATCACCGACACTATAATGACAGAATCAGTTTTGTATATTTTTATAATTATATAGTTTTTTCTGGATTTTTTTTTCATTGTGTCGCGGACCCCCTAGGACCTTCTCAGGGACCCCCAGGGGTCCGGGGACCCCAGTTTGAGAACCACTGCTCTATGGGGTGAATCAAGGTGTGACCCCTGGGGCAATATAATTGAAGAATTTATTGATAATAATGATGTCATTTTGATGAATGACTGTTCCAAAACTAGGTTTGATGTCTTTCACAACTCAAGTTCTGCTATAGACCTAACTATTTGTTCATCATCATTAAAGGTCAGATATCAAGACTTCCGTAACTTTTTGTATTTACAGTTTAATGTACAATGTACAATGTTTAATGTAAAAAGCATACTGACAGTATTCTTTATAATTCCACCATCTACATCTTATCAAATTTGGCAAACACAGTTGTTTGTCTTCATCTCATTGCGTCGTCTGCTATTCGAAACAACCCGCCCGTGCGCTTCGGGAACGTTCGGGGAATTCCGCGTTCGTGACGTCACAGTTGCCAAACAATATTGTTATTCTGAGAGTGCATCGTATCGCTTTTGCATTGTCAGTCGTGTGTCGTCTCTTGAGTGTCTCAATTTTTTTTTATTTTATTGTCACAAAATTGTGATAATAATGGTGTACTGCGTTGCCGCAGGCTGCAACAATGGTAGTGGAAGTGGGAGGAGTTTCTTTCAATTTCCTACGGAGCCAGCCCGACGATCGGAATGGATAGAAAGGTGAACAGAGCAGGCAAAAGACCGGGCAAACTGTGGGAGCCTTCGAAGTTTTCAGAACTTTGCTCTGACCACTTCGAAGAGGAATGCTTCGAAATGAATCTAGCGTTATCGATTGGATTTATGGAGAAGACCAGGAGACATCTAAAACCTGATGCCGTGCCCTCAATTTTTGCAGCTACTACAAAGCATTCCACGCCGAAACCAAAAAAGAAAAGTAGGAGGTCAGCGTTTGATAAACGCCGGAGGCTTGAGGTACCGTAGGCAGTTTACTTTTTCTGACTCCATGCATCATGTGCATGCGTTAGGCTTAGGCCTATGCCTATGTCAGAGAGGGCTTGTTATAAATTCCATGGACATGCAGGATGGCCTATATAGGCCTAGTAGGCCTAGTGAATTAAACTGGCCCTGAAGCCATGGACCGGAGCAGTAGCGGCGCCAGGGGGGGCTTTAGCCCCCCAAAAAAGTGGCCAGCCCCCCCATTAGCCCCCCTAACTGAAATGAGCAAATTGAAAATTTAAAACACTCATTGAAATAATTTTAATAAGTGGAATTTTTAATTGCCAGTGCTAAAGATTTGTCAGCCATCAGTGCTAGCCCTACCATTAACCCCCTCCCCTTCTGAAATGAGGATAATATATGTGTATTATCATATTACTATTAGCCCCCCAAAAATTTGCTCAGCCCCCCCTTAGCCTCCCCAACTAAAAATTCCTGGCGCCGCCGCTGGACCGGAGGTATAAAATATTGCAGATACCTACAAAAGACACACTAAATCAGATGTAGTGTCTGAAAGACAATCGCGAACACGGTTTAATCATTGAAGCACTGACTAGGTTGTGTACAGCAGCAGTATTGCCATCACATAAACATGATAAAGAGTCAACAGACTAGTACATGGTACATGACTTTGTAATCAAACTAACAGTGATTTCATAAGTCCACATTGCTTCCTGATATTTATATCACATGTCATTGCGTTCACATCAAACTTGGGGATATTTGAAACCACAGTATGTATAGTCCTCACTTTCCCACTGTGCACGAATTCGTGAGACTGCACAAGATGGCAAAACTTTTCTGTTTTTTTTACCAAGGATGTGGTAAATCCATCTGGTGAAGTGCCGGTAAGCAATATATCTGTATAGCCTGAAAGAAACAACTGCATCAATATTGATAGTCATTTTATGATGTTTTTCCTTGTACATATTTTTATTTTTATGCACTTTACTGTGTTTAGTAAAATAGAAAATACACAGTTGACAGTACTTATTAAAAATATTATTTGGCTTCATTTTATTAACATGTATTCATTCATTCATTCCAGTATTTTAAATGAATAATCTCGATCTTGCGGGAAGAAATGGCCACAAGGCAATTCATATCATTTAATTTTCCCCCCATGCTTGGAATTTTAGAGAGAGACTGACAAATGATCGTCGACATAAAAACAAAGGACCCCATCCCATGCTTGCAATGATAGCCTAAATTAGGTAGGAATAATGCACTGAATTTCATACCAGTTGGTATTCCCAATCCTATGAGAGTGGTCAGATCTTTTGCGTTTGCGTCTAGGAGGGGTGGTAGGCCCATCTTGATTCTCGGCACCGTCTAAATCAACGTCGCCGTCGAATTCCGTCTCCTCCCCCGTGGTCTTGGGTTCTGAATCTGAATCTGACAAATCGCTTTCCCCTTCTTCTTCGCTATTTTGTTCACCACTTTCTTCATCTTCACTTGCACTGTATTCCGACGAAGAAACGGGCTGTCCAATTATCAGTTCGAACTGGTAATGCTTTACAATGCGATGTTCGGCGATATCAAACTCCTCTTCCTCTTCCACCATACATACTATCCTTCCGAATTGGAATGCACAGTGGGCCATTTTTGCGAACAAATTTGGATTAAAAACGAACATGAAGATGAATAACTCGATTGGAATGACTGAGCTGAACTACAGCGTGTGTTTCTTTGTCCGATTGTTTGGCAACTGTGACGTCACCGCCGGTTCACCTAGCGGCGATTACTGGTACTAATTACTAATCGACTAAAACATCTAGACTTCGGAAAAGTGGTATGTGAGGCGCAATTAAAAGTGAATTTTCTGAATAAATTCTTCTGTAACAGGTAAAAACTTTATTTGTATGCTTGTAAAAAGTACTTTTTCGAGCAATACGATGATTTTTAGCGAATAGTATATCTGTTGATATCTGACCTTTAAGATTAGACTACAGTTGGTCAGTAGATGAAGATCTACATGGTAGCGACCACTGGCCTATCCATATCAAATATTTAAAGAACACTCCCTCCTCTTGCTTACCTAGATGGAAGACAGGAGAGGCTAATTGGGAATTATTTAGGAGATCCACAGAGATTGATTATAAGACTAGTGATTTTTGTAGTAACTCTGATGCATATAACTCTGGTAGACATCATACTTTCTGGTGCTTTCTCTTCCATTCCTAGGACAGCTGGTAAACCTCAACGCCCAGTAGTCCCCTGGTGGAACGATGGATGTGCTTTAAGCAGAAATATTACAAGAACTTGCTATAAGAGATATCGGAGATATCCTTGTTTAGTCAATAAGATAACGTACAGAAGAGCTCGAGGAAAGCAGAAGAAAATCTTCAAGAAAGCAAGGAGGGAATCCTTCATTAAATATATTAGCGAATTGAAATACGACTCTTCCCCTACCTTAGTATGGAATAGGATTCGAAAATTACAAGGAAAGTTTACTCCATCTCCTTTACCCATTCTGAAGATAAATGACTCCTTTATATCAGATACAAGAGAAGTAGCAGAGGCTTTTGGAAAACATTATGCTGATATTTCAAGTCCACTACATTATTCACACGATTTCAGAAGAATTAGAGCCAAGACCACGATTATTCCTCCTACCAATACGAACTCGGAGGCATATAATCTTTTCACCTTGGATGAAATGGATCATGCTTTATCTTTATCCTCCCCAACCTCTCCTGGAGAGGATGACATTCTTTACTCCATGATTGCTCACTTATCCATATCGTCGAAGAAATTCCTTTTAAATGTGCTGAACAAATTTTGGTCTTCAGGATCTTCTCCTAAATCTTGGAAGACTTCAATTATCATAGGAATCTTAAAGGCAGGAAAAGACTCTCATGACCCACAAAGTTACAGACCTATTGCTCTCACTAGCTGCATTTGTAAGATCTATGAAAGAATGGTTAATATGCGTTTAGTTTGGTTTTTGGAATCTAAAAATCTCCTATCTAACAGACAGTTTGGATTTAGAAGAAATAAGTGCACCCTGGACCCCTTACTTTTTATCACTCGTGAGATTGAGAATGCCTTTGCAATTCAGAACTCGAGCATCGGTGTGTTTTTTGACTTGAAAAATGCCTACGATACTACCTGGCGGGGAGGCATTCTGAAGCAAGTTGCAGAGTGGGGTATCGGGGGTAATATGTTCAATTGTTTAAAGGATTTCTTGTCTGACCGTTATCTAAAAGTCCGAGTGGGCTCTTCTTTCTCTTGTGCATATCTTCAAGAGGAAGGGATTCCCCAAGGAAGTGTTCTGAGTCCTACACTGTTCAGCATAGCCATTAATAGTTTGTTAGAAGAAGTTCCCGCAGGAGTTCATGGATTGGCTTATGCTGATGACTTCGCTATTGTGTGCAGCAAATCGACAACACTAGAAACAGGTCAAAAGATTCAAGAGGCTATTAACTTAGCAACAGCATGGGCTAATAGCTTGGGCTTCAGATTCTCTGCTGAAAAAAACAAAAACCATAAGGTTTTCCAGACTAAGACGCAAGGAAGAGATACCAACACTATTCTTAGAGGGTGTCATATTACCATATGAAGATGAAGTAAAATACTTGGGTCTGGTTTTGGACAAAAGATTGACATTTACTCATCACATAAACGAGGTTGTATACACTGTTAAACAGCGACTTAATATACTAAAGGTAGTGTCTCGTTTCAACTGGGGAGCAGATCGTATAACTTTAATAAGGCTTTACCAAACATTGTGCCTTAGCAAAATGGATTATGGATGTCAAATTTATGGATCGGCATGTAAAACTTCATTAAAGAAGCTTGATATAGTCCACAATATGGCTTTGCGGATCTGTTCGGGAGCCTATAGAACATCTCCAGTGGATAGCTTGTATGTGGACGCAGGAATTCCTCCCCTGTATATTCGCAGGGAGGAATTAAGCCTTAGATATATATCTCGTGTCTTGACATCAAAACAGAATCCAAACTTCAAATATGTAAAGCAGCCGGTAGACAGAGCTCCAAGGAAAAATACTCTGCCGAAACCTTTAGAAGTGAGATGTGAAGTTGGGACAGAGAAGGTAGGACTTGTTCCTGATACAATTGCTGAGATCACGCCTCCCAAATTCCCTCCTTGGAACCGATGCCCCACTGTAATATGTCCTCTTAAAAAGAAGAAAAATAGAACTGCTGTAGAGCTAAAAAGTGAATTTTTAGAACATTTATCAGTACATGCTGATTCAATTTTAATTCATACAGATGGATCAAAATCCCAAGATGGTGTTGGTTGTGCTGTTGTATCTGATAGCACAATTTTAAAGAGAAAATTGCCTCATTTTAGCTCTGTTTTTACTGCTGAACTGCAGGCAGTCAGCAACGTCCTTAAATTTGTTTTTAATTCTGTTCCATGCAACAAGAAGGTTGTTATTTTTACAGACTCCATGAGCTTTCTATCCTCTGTAAATACATTTTTGCCTCTTCACTTTTTAATTCAAGAAATACAGGACTGGTTGGTTCTCATCAACAACCGAAGGAGAATAAAAGAAAACTTTTGCTGGGTGCCGTCCCATGTGGGTATCTCTGGAAATGAACAGGCCGATGCTGCAGCCAAAGCCGCCACTAGGCTCAGCCATGTAACAGACCGAAAAGTCCCACATACGGACTTCAAACAAGTGATTCATTGTTATACAATGGAAAAGTGGCAAGAGCAATGGACACAGCTGGACGGTAGTTATAAGCTAAAAGAGATTCACCCCTTGGTGAATCCTTGGAAGTGTCCTCCTTTGGACAGAAGGTCAAGTATTGTCTAGACAAGGTTGAGAATTGGCCATTCCTACATTACTCACAAATTTTTGATGGCTGGCCCCCCAATGTCCCACTTGCCAAGTAGTTTTTACAATAAAACACATTTTGATTCAGTGCCCTGCATTCTCTAATTAGCGCAGGGCAAATTTTTTAACAAATTTATCTTTTAAAGAAATATTAGGGGAGGAAGCTCAAGTGAAGAATGTTTTAAAGTTTTTGAAAGACATCGGGTTATTTTATGAAATTTAAGATTGTGTATATGAGTGCTTGTGAGGGTATGTTGTGATGTGTTTTTGTGATTGTTTTTACTGTTGTACTTGAATTGTTATCTATAAGATAAATATGCGCTGAATGGCCTACCGGCTCCGGCGCTTGGCCTTCGAGCCAAAAAATTTATAAATCAATCAATCTGCTGAGCACAGTGTTGTGAAAAATTTTGTGATGTTCTTTGATTGCTCCCTGAAAAAGCATAATACTAATAGCACGTCTTGTCGAGACCCGTATACATTAGTACTAGGTGCGGACATGGTGGTAAGGTAACTTGGGTCTGTACTGAGCGGGTTTGCTAAGTTTGCTCGCACCTCACCTCGTGCGTTTGGCAGCGATATGAGCCCTCCATCGACTGCCCGCAAATGGCGCCGGGAAGGAACTGTTTGATGGTTTGCCCGCTGAAATTGCCCGTTGTGGAGCAAAGCCCTTGTGCCCGGCGGACAATGCTCGACCGTGTGGACGTGGCATAAGACACACCTTGTAGAGAGGAAGTGGGATAGTGTAGCTCGTCAGAGGAGGACAGTGGGCACCCTTGGCCTTATTCCTTTACTAAATTAGCGCCTTTCTAAAGACACTCATACCTCCATCCACAGAATCCTACTGTTTCTCTCTCTCTTTTTCTTCGTTTTTACTGAAGGACATTTCTAAGGGGATCTTGTGACACTCTGCCGGCTAAAAAAGTCTCTTATCCCTAGCACTGTCGAAGGTGACTTTTTTTTTCTCCAGATAATTTTATTCGGCTGAGGGAAACCTCTTCGCAGTCAAAGAACTTTTCCGAGGCATTTATGGGCTTTCATTGTGTTTTGGGGCTTGAAATCAGAAGCTCTTTTTCTTTTCTGCAGGCTCCCAATGTCTTCTTCCAGAAGCCATTTTTTTTAAGTGGACATTGACACTTTCCTTCGGAGAATAAAAAGATCATTTTCCAGTGTGCTTTTGTGGTCTACTGGAAGACAATTTGCAGCTAATTGTCCCCAAGGGTTCTGTTCCTCTTTTGTGGCCTTTCGAGTCCCCTGGAACTTGTTTGTCTCCAGGAGCTACGTAGCTCTTTGGCGCCCTTTCCAGAGGGTGAGGTCAGGTTGACGGAGTCGCTTTTGATGTGTCACGAACGGGCTGTCTTTTGCCCACAGGGGGGCGGGGTAAAAACGTCCTGTAAGCGGTGAAGCAAGATTGAACGGGCACTGTTTTCTTTCGGAAATGAATTAAATTTTCTTCTTAAGCACTTGCTGTTGGCACTCGTAACCGTAGAGGGCTGATGCTCCAGACTTTCAGTGTATCTTTTGTGCTCCGAGCTTTCTGTATTCTTTCTATGGGCTTTCAGTTGATCTTTTCCATTCTGTTTTTGTATTTGACGGGCTTATATTGTTTCATTCTATATTTGATTTCCTTTTTCTTTTTATTTGTTTGGAGCCCTTTTTGGTTTGTGGACTTTGACCTGCCACCTTCCATCTTTCCTTTTGGTGATGGAAAAGAGTAACAAGTAAGGCTGGACTACTATGGTCAGCAGTAGGTCCTTGGGGGAAAAGACAATTAATTTCCAATGTTCTGAGCGTAAGACATCGTCCAGACGTACTTGGTGTGGACCCATGGGCATGCGTCTGGAGCGACGGCAAAGCCTGCAGATGTGGTGGTAAGGGCTATTGGTTGTGAGGCAGGTGTGGTCATCACAGACCCAATCCTGTGGTGGGCGTTGAGGCTTGTTTGGCTACGGTATTCCAGTAGGAAAGTACTCCCGAGTGCCACTGGAAGAAGGAGGTGAGGGGGCGGGATCCTCGTTCCTTTTGTCTCCCCCATGGAAGTTATCGTCCCGTTGCGGGCTTTCCTTGTTTGGGCTATTCATCTTCACCGCGAGAGGAAGACTTCGTCTGTGACGACAACGTTCTCTTGATTGGCTTTTTTCAAAAGCTTTCTTTGCCTTCTGAATAGCCCTCTTTACGTTGAAGGAGATTTTTTCTTTTAAAATGGGGATTTTATAAGCTCCCCGAGGTTTTTTTCGATTATCGAAAGGCCCTCTTCTTGTGGGACCTTTTGGAGCTTCTAAGGAGTCTTGAGGGGTTCTGGAAGGCTTTGTCTGGGCTTTGAATTTGAAAGACTGAAAGGCGTCCCTTTGAGT
>NW_027467477.1:430000-445000 GCF_046742065.1 Oratosquilla oratoria
CTCGAGGAGAGGTTGTCGTAGATGGAAAGAGTCCAGTTGCTTGGCCGCTTGAGAGAGCCAAGTGTTGGGGCGAAGCGGTGTGTCTACATGTTCTAGGGAGGTGCAGATGATCCGACTGACCTGTCTCGCTGGGGGAGTGGAGTGGGCAGGTAATAAAGTCCGATCCGAGCATTCTGATTCTGAGTTGGAGAGGTGGAAGTGAGGCTTCCCGCTGGAGGTTGAGAACTTTGTACCTCCGTTGTGCTCCCACCACTCATGAAATTTGTTGATCCTGACACGCTTAGCTGTGATATGCGCCTCGCGAACTGCCCCTCGGAGGTTGACAAGAGTGACCTGTGTCCTGTTCCGTCGGAAGGCGCGGCGGAACATGCACACCCTGTGGTTAGCGTCTCATTCCCTCGTTATAGTACCAGTGGTTCTTGTGTGTTCAGGTGTGCTGTCCCTGAAGCGGAATTGCCCCATCCGCGGCAGCGTGGAGGGCGGCTGAGAAGTCCACCTCGAAGCTGTCGACGTCCCATGACGAAAGATTGTAGCCAGTTGCCCAGGACGCCAGGGCGTTGGAGAGGCCAGTCGGTCTTTGGTGTGTTTCACCGCGGAATGTGTGGCACCATCTGTAGTGGAGCCACACCCCGTATGTACGTGCATACGACAAAGTGATCACTGGTGACAATGGGGTGGATCCCCCATCGCGCGTGGGAGGAGAGAGTGGCAGTCACGAGGGATAAGTCGAGCCTGCCTCCCTGTACGTGGGTCTGAGATCCGTCGTTCAGCAGGGCGATGTAAGGGGAGGAGTAATGTGAGGTGTAGATGATTCCCAGCAGCATTGGGGCCCTGTGTGGATGACAGAGATGGGTGGTGAGCGTTGAAATCCCCTCCGAGGATGAGGAGTCTGTCCCCAGCGAGGGTGTTCACTTCCCCAAAGTCCAGGACCGCGTGACAGCCCCTGTACAAGTTGTAGATGGTGAAGGTCTCATGGGCTCGTTGTATGAGGACCGCATGAGCCTCCACGCCATCACCACAGTATATGGTGTTGGTGTCTTCGCTGCAGGGTAGGCTGTCCTTGACAAGGGCCATGCAGCCTCTCGTGTCACTTCGCGGTAAGGAGAAAGCGCGATAACCCGGGAATCGCACCTCCTCCCTTAGTAGTGTTTCTTGTAGAAGAATGATATCGAAATTGTATTGCTGAGCGATAGCCAAGAGATACGACCTCTTGCTGAGGAGCCCGATGATGTTCTAGATAATGCTAAGTTGAGAGTTATTGAAAGGAGGCATCATTGGTAACCTCTGTGTTCATATCTGTCGGTCTTCCCACGGAGCGAGGGGGGGGGGGGCTCAGCTGGGTGAGCAGCGAGCATCTCGGTGGGTGAGGCCGTGGCAGGGCTGTCGGAGCGAACCGAGGTGGGGTTGCCGGCGGGACTGGGTTGGGTCGCGGGGGGAGGTAGTGTTATCGCGCTATCAGGGTTTTCGTGATTTTGTTTTATGCTATTGGGTAGAGGGGGGTGAGTTTGCTTGTACATGTGTGTGCTGCGCCCGTCGGCGGTGGATTACTTGCATGGCATTGTTGATCAGGGTGTTGGTTCCTTCGCTGTCGAGGTCATTGTCGCAAGGGGTACCGTAACCCCTACGATGACTGTGGAGACAAAGGCAGTGGGCGGCAGCGTCGGCACACAGGGTGCGGGGTGTGCAGCAGCGGTTGTGGGTGTCGGAGCAGGCATGGGTGTGGGAGCGGGTGTGGGCGAGTCTGTCACTGGATAGCGGGTGCGGTGGCAGTTTTGGGTGCTGAGGAAGCAGAGGGTGTAGCTGATTGGCGGGCGGTGTCCACTGTAGCGAGGTTCACGGCTGGGCGCCGGGCTGCGGTCACTGGCTGCCTCCGGGGGTGTGTTTCTACGGTTGAAGTGGTGTTGACAGTGGGAGGGCGTGGCGCAGGTAGGTCGGGGAAGGTTCCTTTGTCACCAATATTGGGCACAGGAGGAGAGGTTTATTTATCCTGAGGTGAGAGGAGGGGAGGCTGGTGCTTCTTGCTCCCCCATACGAAAGTTCCTGGTGGGGTCGGAACGAAGTCCTTCCGTTCCACGACCGTCTGATACCACTGCGTGGCCTCAGTCCTCCTCACCGAGCACAGAGTATTCCATGCGTGGTGTTTTTTGGCGTAGGTGAGGCACATGGCTTGGAGGTTGGTGTCCCCTTTTTTTAATTTGTCATGTGAGGGCGGATGTAGATGCCGCATCGGGGAAGACGTGCTCAACATTGGTTTTGATGCCGACCATATTTTTGCCACTTAAAACACCTGAGATGACCGGGAATGTACGCGCCAACGTGAAACTTTCCCCATCCTCCTAATTTTGAAGTGCGGATGGGGTCTCCCTTGACGTCAATAATCACGTGGGGGATTTCCTGTTTGTACCGGTCAAGTAACCACTTTGCGGTGGTGACCATGGGCTGACTCTGAGTAGCTCCAATTTAGGTGTGAAGTTATATATCACCATTTTCGCCACGTGATCCTCCGGGAGGAACTTCGTGATATTCACACGGTGTCCTCGAAGCTCCTTGACCGCGTCGAGGGTATGGACTACATTTTGGTGGCGGGGGGTGAGGAGGACCGTGTCATCTCGCAATAACCTGAAGGAGACGAGCTCTCCTCGGAGGGGGGGCCATTCTCGAGGGTCCTGACGACGTCGAAGGGCGAGTCGAAGCCGTCTGAAGGGAGGACCTTGTAGGTTGGGAGTCTGGAGTTTTGAGTGTTACGAGTGGGATCCGGTGCCCCCTCCTCGTCGTCAGAACCAGGAGGCGAGTTTGGGTCGACTCGGCATTTTTTATACTGAGACAGGGAGACCTCCATGGCCTTTGTCCCGGTGGAGGTGGGTGTACCACAGTCTCGCGTTGCCCAATGAGCTCAACCTATGCCGGTGCACTAGGGTGCGCAAAATGATATACGAGAAAGTCTGCTTCGTGACCTGAGCTAGAGAGCTCGTTTTTCTGCACAGACACCAGCTAGCGATTACCTGTGAAATTTATATCTCCGAATAGTGTTAAGTGATTGTGTTGTGTTTTTGTAATTGTATAAGTATAACGCTATATAGTTACAGATATAAGATAAAGTATAGTGTTCTATTTAAATTCAAAACAGTATTCTGTTACTGTACTCCAAAGGTAGGAGAAATAGTACAAGGTAAGCAGAGTAAGCTTGGTGTATTTAATTGATTAGAGACCGCTTTGGTTTCTTTTGTTGACTTGTATTTTCTCTTTGCCGTTTGTATTGCTAAAGGAGGAGCGAAATGGCTTGTGAAGGGTGTGTGAACCTGAAGGACCGTCTGAGGATGTGTGAGGGGGGAATTCGTCTTCTCAGGAGTGCGCTGTATGAGAAGAGTGAACCCTCCTCACAACCCAAAGAGCGTTCCACTTCTTCCCCTTCTGTCACTGCCGTGAGCGAGTGGCGCTCCGCGGGATCCCGTTTGTCGAGCCCTCGTTCGGTAAGCGTGTGCCCTGTGGAGCAACCGCTGGCTCTAGCCGATTGTTTCGCTCTACTGGAGGATGAAGTGGCTGAAAATCAGGAGTTGTTGGTGGTGGGGGACTTGATGGTGCGAGGCTATGACGACATCGTGCAGCGGAAGACTAAAGGACGTTACAAGCTTGTATGTCAACTGGGCCGTGGGATCGCCGACTGTACCCAGTCCATCAGGGAGCAAGGACGGACGAAGACGGTTACGATTGCTCATACGGAAAGTAACGATGTAGGTAGGGTGAGATCAGAGGAACTTGTTCGGAATTACAGGGTCCTCCTTCATGAGATGAAGGAAAGTGGAAGCCGTCACGTAGTCTGTGGGATCCTCCCGAGGATCTACGCAGGCTCGTGTTGGAAGAGGGGAGCCATAGGGATCAATGATAGGATAACACAATTGTGCACACAATTGGGATGCCATTTTCTTGATTCTTGGTATCTTTTCCAGGCGTCATGACCTTTACGCTTCTGATGGGATCCACCTTACCCGCAGAGGCAAAGATGTTCTTACAAACCTCATTGTGGGAGTTTGTAATGAACTAGTTCCTTTTTTGAGATAGAAGCCCAAAGGGAAGGGGAAATAAAGTGTACTTGGGAAAGCAGAGTAGAGTATAGCATTAATGTAGAACAATATGCCAGTATATGACAAAATATAATTTTAGGATATAATGTCGGTAGAGGACGAAATGTTACATCAGGATGTAATGTCAAAGGACAAAATGTCACGATGGGGTGTAATGACAGTGGAGGACAAAATATCACGATGGGATGTAATAATATTGGAGGAAAAAATATCACGATGTGATGTAATGATACTTGATGAGAAAATATCACGGTAGGATATAATGTCAGTGGAGGACAAAATATAATTTTAGGAAGGGATGCCGGACAGAATGTCAATGAAGGCCAAAAATATCACGATGGGATGTAATGACAGTGGAAGACAAAATATCACGATGGGATGTAATTGTAGTGGAGAAAAAATATCACAGTAGGATATAATGCACTGGAGGACAAAATATATTTTTGGGAAGGGATGTTGGACAGAATTTCCATGAACGACGGGAGGCCGGTGTGAATCGCGGTGACGTAGGGGGACAAAGTGTACAAAAGAGATCGGATGACCGTGAGCGACCAGATGTCCGTGATGGGGGAAATATTAATTTTGATGGGAGAAATGTTAATGAAGTATTGAATGTTAATGATGGACCAAATATAGAGCAAGGTATTAATAAAAAACAAAATTATAATATAAGACATGATATTGAAACTCAAAATGTGTCAAAAAGAAATAATCACGAGTTTCTTAAAACATGTACTTTAATGCTCGTAGTATTAGGAACAAATTTCAAGAAATACAGGCGTATGTCAAAAGCGAAAATCTCGATATGATAGGAATGACCGAGATATGGTTAAATGGTAAAGAGTTCGAAGCTAAATTTAATATTGCAGAATTTAAAAACTTTCATCAGGATAGAAACCACAAGAAATGTAGGGATGTTCTGTTGTACGTTAAAAACAATGTCCATGCTTGTGTTTTAGAGAAAGTGAAACAGGATGCATATGATAGTTTGTGGGTTGAGTTCATCCAAACAAATTGACGAAAAATGAATGTAGGTGTAATATATAGGCCAAAGACATTATCATTAGCAGACGACAAACTGTTATTTCAAGAACTGTCTAGTTTCTGCAACCGAGACTTATTGATAATGGGTGATTTCAATTTTACTGACATTGATTGGATGACCCTTGAACATGGCCATATAGGTAGTTGCTTGATTGATTTTCTTGGTTACAATTACTTAGTTCAGCATGTAAAAGAGCCCACAAGATATGGAAACTTACTCGATCTATTGATCACTAGCCGCGAAAGCATGGTAACTGATATAGAAATCGGTGAAACTGTTGCCTACAGCGATCACAACTTAGATTGAAACTCCTAAAAAAATAGAATAGATACTTGTGTTTTTAAAATACCCGATTTCAGTAAAGCTTATTTCATAGGGCTACGTCAGGAGCTTCAGCTTACAGATTGGGAGGCAAAATTAAGCGAAAGACCTGTAGATCAGATGTGGGAAATATCTCAAAATGCGCTCACTAAGATGATTCATACTTACATTCCTGTAAATCAGGGTCGCCCAAAGTGGCTCGACAAAGAAACTGAAAAAAATATTGTCAAAAAGAGACAGGCTTATAAGAAATATAAGTGCTCGGGTGCATCTAATGACCATGAAAGTTATGTATCAATACAGAGAAATTTAAAATAGACAATAAAAAGCGAAAACGACGATACGAAATGAATATCGCTGATAAATCCAAAGAGAATCCCAAAGAATTCTATAGTTACATTAGAAATAAAAAGATTGTTAGGAATCACATTGGTCCACTATTATCTGCTGACGGTCAACTTGAATATTCAAATGAAGGAATGTGTAATATCTTAAACAATTATTTTAGCTCGGTATTCGTAAACGAAACACCTTAATGTGAACTCCAAACTGAAACCTTTGAAAAGTCTAGGGTAAACTCACTACGGTAAATATAACAAAAGAAAAAATTAAAAGGTGTATAGAGAAACTCAAAGTTAATAAAACATAGGGCCTGACGGTTGGCATCCAAGAATCTTAAAGGAAATGAAAAATGAGATTGTTGTTCCATTAGAAATTATTTTCAAGAAATCCATCATATCCGGAGATGTCCCAAGAGAATGGAAGCTAGCTAACGGTACTCCCATATTCAAAAAAGGTGAAAATAAATAAGCCAAATAACTACAGGCCTATAAGTTTGACTTCAGTCGTAGGAAAAATAATGGAAACTATCATCAGAGATGCTATCGAACATCATTTGGAAAGTAACAGTTTGATAAATGATAGCCAGCATGGTTTCAGACGGAAACGTTCTTGCGTGACTAACTTGCTCGAATTCTACAACACAGTTATCTCGAATTATGACAAAAGAAACAGTATAGAATTAATATATCTAGACTTTGCAAAAGCTTTTGATACCGTCCCCCACGAAAGACTACTTATTAAATTAGCTTCAAACGGAATAAGTGGTAGCCTATTAAGTTGGACTAGTAATTGGTTGAATGATCGAAAACAGAGTTGTTTTAAATGGAAAAAACTTCTAGATGTAAAGACGTTACTAGTGGAGTTCCTCAGGGTTCTTGGGCCACTTCTATTCATAGTATATATAAATGATATAGACCATGGACTAAAATCTACTGTTTCCAAATTTGCTGATGATACAAAACTGTGCGGAATGGCAAATGATCACTTAAACCAATTAGATATTCAAGAAGATTTAGATAAATTACAGGAATGGTCTGAAAAGTGGCTAATGAAATTTAACACAAGTAAATGCAAGGTAATGTACATAGGTAAAAATAACAGTATGTACGATTACAAGTTATTTGGAAATTCGTTAACAAAAGTGAATAGTGAATAAGATCTCGGGGTAATTATCAGTAACGATCTCAAATCATCCAAGCAGTGTATTTCAGCCTCTGAGAAAGCAAACACAGGTAAGATTCTCTTACTGATTGCGCGATCTTTTGACTTCAAAAGTCCATCACTCATTAACAAGCTATATAAATCGTTAGTTCGTCCACATTTGGAATATGCTGTTTCCGTATGGTCACCGAATCTCATTAAAGACATTGACAGACTGGAAAAAGTACAACGGCGAGCCACAAAACTGATTCCAAATATCAAAAATAAATCATACGAAAATCGACCAAAACACATGAATCTGTTTTCCCTAAAAAAGCGTAGACTCAGAGGTTACTTGATAAAGGTCTTTAAAATTCTAAAGGGAATTGACAACATCAAAAGTGACAAAATTTTCACACTGAATGAGAATCAGACAAGAAACCATGTTCTCAAACTGTCTAGAAATAGATTCAATTTGGAAGTGGGTAGAAACAACTTCGCCAGCCGTGAAGTTAATGGATGGAATAAACTTCCCTCAGAGGCAGTGCAATGTAGTTCAATTCGAAGCTTTAAGAATCATTTAGATATACACCTAAGCAAGATGCTCTAATGATTATAATTTATTTTATATTATTTGTTTTATTTTGTTATCATTTGTCTGTTTGATTCTCTTTTATTATTAGTTATATATCAATTTATTATTTTCTATTTACCTGTTTGTTTATCATTTAACTATATCTATACATTTATTTATGTCTTTTATTTGTTAATTACATTATTATAGTTTTTATTAATTAATTTATTATGATTTTTTTCGTATTCGACCTAGATATGGACCAAAAGGTCTCCTGTCGGCATGCTCCGCCTTTGTAATCCTTTGTAAATGGGTTCCTCTACGAATGCAGTTCCAACAATAAAAAAAAAAAACAAAAAAAACAAAAAAAAAAAAAAAAAAAAAAAAAAAAAAAAAAAAAAAAAAAAAAAACAAAAAAAACAAACAAAAAAAAAACAGGGGCTATGTTGTAGTGCAAATGCGTAATTTGAGGACATAAAAGTTGCTCCAAGAGGAACTTGTGACACTCAGGCGGCTAAAAAACAACAAACAAATAAATAAATGAAACAAAATAATTTTTTTTTTTTTTTAACTCCGTCTCTTCTGGAGGCGACTCTTACGTTTATACTTGGCCTCCACCAGTCAATTTTATTCAGCTGAGGGAAACCCCTTCGCAAATAAAGAGCTCTTTTCCAACGCAGATGTGGGCGTCCAATTGTGTTTTGGGCTTGAAATCAGAAGCTTTCTTTTCTGCAGGCTCTCGACGTCTTCTTCTTCCAGAAGTTGTTTCTTCATGTGGGCATTCGCACTTTGTTTCGGAGAACAAAAAGTGCACTTTCGAGTGGGCTTTTCCAGTCTTTTGGAAGACAGTTTCCAGCGTTTTGTCCCCGAGAGTTCTGATCCTCTTGTGCGGCCTTTCCAGTCCCCAGAAGCACATTTTCCAACGATTTTTTTCCCCAAGAGATCTGAGTATCTTCTGTGAGTTTTCCAGTTCCCTGGAACATTGATTTCCCACAGATTTGTCTCCAAGAACTGCGAACCTCTTTGGTGCCCTTTCCAGAGGGCTGCGTCACGTGGGCTGAGGCGATTTTTGGTGTTTTATCACGAAGGGGCTGTCTTTTGCCCATGGAGGGCGAGGTAAAGACGTCCTCGAAGCGGTGAAATGATGTCGAATGGGCAATGTCTTTTTTTATTGTTTAATTTTTCCTTTTTAACAGTTTTTGTAGGCACTCAAGTTTGTCGAGTGCTGACAATCCAGACTTTCAGTATATTTTTTGGGCTAAAAACATTGTGTATATTTGGTGGGCTTTCCTTTTTACTTGTGCACTTTCTATTTATACTTTCCGGGCATAAATTCTTCTCTTTTTCTTCTTCTTTTTTATTCTTAAAGGCTTATTGAGAGCTTGGGGCCATTTTTGGTGGCAGAACTTTGATCTGCCACCTTCCATCTTTCCTTTTTGTGATGGAAAAAAGAAACATGTAGGGCTGGACGACAACAGCCAGCAGGAGTTCCTCGGGGTTGAAAACGATCAATTTCCAAATTTCTGATCTTAGAACATCGTCCAGACGAACTTGGTCTGGACGAATGGGCATCCGTCTGGAACGTCGACATAGCCTGCAGACATGATGGAATGGGGTGTTGACTGTCAGGCATTTGTTGTCACTACAGACCCAATCCGTTGGTGGGCGTGTGGGCTTTCTGGGCCTCGGGATCCCGATGGGGAATGACTCCCGAGTGCCACTGGAAGGGGGAGGTGAGGGGACGTCATCTTCGTTCGTCTTGTCTCCCCCTTCTTCGTCGTCCTGTGGGCATTGTATGTCTGGTCCTTTCGTCACCGCGACGAAATGGTTGTCTCTCTTCACGAGGATTGTGCTTTGTGAAGAGAGACGACAACGTTGGTGTGTTCGACTTTTTTGGAAAGCTTTTCTGATGTTGAGAATTGCTTTCTTTACGTCGAATGGGCTTTTTCCTTTGCACATGGGGATCCTGTGCACTGCTCGATGTTCCTTTCTTGTCACAAAAAGACCTCCTCTTGTGGGGACTTTTTGGGCTCTTAAGGAGCCTTCGTGAGCTTCCGAAGACTCTCGTTGGGCGTTGAATCTAAAGGACTCGAAGACGTTTCTTCGAGTCTCAGTCGGGCTTGTGGTATGAACCTCATCCTAGAAGTGGATGAGGTCTTCCACTGGTACGTCCGCGTCCGTGCACTCGTGAAGGTGGGAGAGGTCGCTAATGTAGTTGGAGTTCTCCAGAACGTCTGGAGAAACATCCATGAGGTTGTCTTGGAGACATGGGGGTTCGCGATCTTCCCCACGTGGCTTCAGGCCGGCGACCTCTCTCCGGAGGCGCTCGACCTCTCCGGCCAGGGCTTCTCTCTCCTCCTGGAGGTTGGCGATCTCCTCCAGGAGGAGGTGTCTCTCCTCCTCCCAGCCGAGTGAGGAGGAGTAGGAGGAGGTCTCGGTGACCTCTTGCCGGAAAACGTTGTCGTTGGCTCCTGACGTCATAATCCTTACCCACTTGGCCAAGAGCGCCCTCGGGAGGGAAGACACCCGCATCGTCCAATCGCCCAGTCCTAAGATTGGGCGAGTGGATGGTTGGGCCTGCGTGGAAGCCGTGCATTGCACCCCCCTTTTTCTTTTTGAGTTTCTAGTATTGTATTTATCTATTTATTTTTGTTTTATTTATTCTTAATAATTGATATTGATTTTATTATATTTTTGTATGAAACACAAGGTATAATACCATGACTCGTAAGACAACACAATATACAATACATATACATAGTATATGTATTATGTTATCTTACATGAGTTATATTACTATACCATGTTTATGTATATGAATATACACACACACACATATATATATATATATATGTATATATGTATGTATGTATGTATGTATATATGTATGTATGTATATATGTATGTGTATATATATTATATATATATATGTATGTATATATATGTGTGTATGTATATATGTGTGTATGTATATATATGTGTGTATGTATATATATATGTATGTATATATATATGTATATATGTATATATAATATATATATTTATATATATATATATTATATAATACATATATATATATATGTGTGTGTGTGTGTGTGTGTGTGTGTGTGTGTGTGTGTGTGTGTGTGTGTGTGTGTGTGTGTGTGTGTGTGTGTGTGTGTGTGTGCGTGTTTGTGTGTGGATATATGTTTGTATATTAAACACACAGACAATCCATAAGCAATGAGATAATTCTAATGCTACTAGATATTGAAACGTAAGGCTTAGAGCAGTGGTTCCCAAACTGTGGGTAAATTACCCCCTGGAGGGGAGGTAACAGATTTCGGGGGCAATGGAGGGCTCACAAAAAAAAATAAAAATAAAATATAATAAAATAAAATCAAGAAAACATCACGGTACCCGGCATTAGGATTAAGGTTAACTTAGTACGTATAATTGTAAAACTGAAAAAAAGGTTGGGAACCACTGGCTTAGAGGATAATCTCAGGAGATTATGTGGAGAGACAACGGAACCCCTCGAGCGCGCGCATACTCTGTCGACCAGAGGGCGCGGCGGTTGCTGACGTCATCGTGCGCGCTCTCTGACGTCAGTACAGAGAGATCAGTCGTGTGACATTCTGCTCGATCCTCACTTGCCCGCCTGTTGGTCTTCCAACGAGAACAAAACCATCTATAAAACTCTAATTGTTTCCTGTCGTGTGTGTGTGTGTGTGTGTGTGTGTGTGTGTTTGTGTGTGTGTGTTTGTGTGTGTGTGTGTGTGTGTGAGTGAGTGAGTGAGTGCTTGTGTGTGTAGATGTGATTCACCATGGTCTTTGATCACTTGTTGGTCTTGTATATATACCTATGTTCATGGGGTCCCGTCTCTTTTCCCTCAGTTATAGAACCTTGCCTTGGATTAATTCATAGTGTCAACTTACATGTATGTGTTTGTGTGATTCACCCTGTTGGTTTCTTGTGTGTGTGTGTGTTTATGTATTTACCTAGTTGTAGTACATGTGTAAACGACAGAAATAACGCTCGTGGGGTCTTGTTACTTCAATTTATCGTACTTAGCTTTATTTTACAAAGGATTACAAAGGCGGAGCATGCCGACAGGAGACCTTTTGATCCATATCTAGGTCGGATGCGAAAAAAAAATCATATTAATGATAAAATAATAAATAAAAACTATGATAATGTAAATAACAAATAAAATACATAAATAAATGCATAGGTATAGTTAAATAATAAACAAAGAGGTAAATAGTAAATAATAATAAATTGACATATAACTAATAATAAATGAAAATCAGACAGACAAATGATAACAAAACAAAAACAAATAATATAAGATAAATTATAATCATTACAGCTTCTTACTTAGGTATTTATCTAAATGATTCTTAAAGCTTCGAACTGAACTACATTGCACTACCTGTGCAGGAAGTTTATTCCATTCATTAACTACACGGTTGGCAAAGTTGTTTCTACCTACTTCCAAATTGAATCTATTTCCGGACAGTTTGAGACCATTGTTTCTTGTCTGATTCTCATTCAATGTAAAAATTTGGTCACTTTTGATGTTGTCAATTCCCTTTAGAATTTTAAAGACCTGTATCAAGTCACCTCTGAGTCTACGCTTTTTTAGAGAAAACAGATTCATATGTTTTAGTCGATTTTCGTATGATTTATTTTTGATATTTGGAATCAGTTTTGTGGCTCGCCGTTGTACTCTTTCCAATCTGTTATTGTCTTTAATGAGATTCGGTGACCATACGGAAACAGCATATTCCAAATGTGGACGAACTAACGATTTATATAGCTTGTTAATGAGTGATGGACTTTATATTAACGTATGCTTTCAACTTGATCTGTGTTCTCATTTTCCAATAAATTTTCATACCTGGATTAGATATATGTATTGTTCCAGTTTGGGCTATATCACCTATTCCAAGTATTTATGCATCTGTACAGGTATGGGAAAATTATTTCTTCTCATCCTTTAGTCTCTCTCAATGTGTTCTCATGGCCTCTTAAAGTACTCCCATCTCTAATCAAAAGGTCTCTTCTATCACTGTGATCTATCTCCTATAGTGACCTGAATACTGTAACCATATCGCCTCTTTCTCTTCGGTCTTTCAATGTTGGTAGACCCAGTGCTTTTAGTCTCTCCTCATATGGTTTATCTGCCAGTCCGGGGACCAATTTGGTTGATGCGTTTTGTATTTTCCCGATCTTGCTTATATCCTTTACTCTGTGTGGGGGCCATACCACTGACATATAGTCTAGGATGGATTAGGGCTTGTATGAATATTTTAATAATTTCTTTATACATGCAATGTGTGTGTGCGTCTAGTGTATGTGTGCATGTACGTGCGTGCGTATGTGTGTGTTGTGTGTTTATACGGCATATATTATTTTGTTAATTATTCTAATGTGATAATGCTGGGGTTTCCTATACGCTTTACGGTGTTGTCGTCTTTATAACGCAGATTGGATTTTTTTTTAACAAAAGCACTTATATTTAAATGCTTACACGCACGAACAGACACACACTTTTTTTTTTTTTTTTTTTTTAGTTGAGGAATGGCAAGTACGAGAGGGTTGATGGTTGATGGTTAGGTGACGTGCTGTGGTGGAGTGTGGTGCGACTGGGTGGTGGTATGTGGGGGTGACAGACTGGTGCATTGTGATCTTCGTTACACCAGGGCCACGCTGGTGCCAGCTATGTCCGCCAACCCCTCCCGCACACCGGTCCCCCCCCCGTACTCCCCCCCTCCCTGTCTCTCTCCTCTCTCTCTCACTCTCTCTCTCACTCCCTTCCTCACTCTCTCTCTCTCTCCCCCTTTCCCGTCTCCTTCATTACCTTCTCTTTGAGTTCATCAAGGATAGTAGCCCTGATTATCGGTGATGACATGAAAATATGTAAATATTCCTTACACTTCTCTCTCTCTCCCTCTCTCTCCCCTCTCTCTCTCTCTCTCTCTCTCTCTCTCTCTCTCTCTCTCTCTCTCTCTCTCTCTCTCTCTCTCTCTCTCTCTCTCTCTCTCTCTCTCTCTCTCTCTCTCTCTCTCTCTCTCTCTCTCTCTCTCTCTCTCTCTCTCTCTCTCTCTCTCTCTCTCTCTCTCTCTCTCTCTCTCTCTCTCCCTCTCCCTCTCCCTCTCCCTCTCCCTCTCCCTCTCCCTTCCTTTCCCCCTTCCCCTTCCCCTCCCTCTCTTCCTTACTCTGTCCCTCTTTCCCTTCCTCACTCGCAGTCACTTTGTCTACTCACCCCAACTCAACCGCTTACTCACTTAATCACTCACTCACAACCTCTCTACCCCTTCTTTCCTCACTCCTCGCCTCCTTCACTTTCAATCATTCACTCATTCACTCACGTGTTGACCTGTTTTCAATGAGTAAATTACACCCACTCCTCAGTGGTTGAGACAGATTTCCTTTTTTAGGGTGGGATTGGGACATAAATATTGACGGTACATAGCATGGAGAGAGAGAGAGAGAGAGAGAGAGCAAACTTACCTTACCTTTTTTTTTTTTTTTTGTATGAAGAATTCGGGGGCTAAGAGCTTCCTCCTGTCAGACAGTTTTCCTGTGTCAACTGACAGTTTTCTTGTATGCCTGACAGCTTCCCCGTGTTTACTGTCACCGAGGCAGTTCTAACGATGCCTGGCTAGTGCCTCCCCCCTTTCCCCCCTGGGGGGAAATTAGGGGAGGGGGGAGACGTAGGAGAATCTCGTCCGGAAATTGTGACATTAACTACCTGGCGAAGAAATGATGCAGTGACGTCACGGTGACGTACAATTGGTTAGAGCGTCGCAACTTGTTGCGGAGGTCGAGGTGACGGCAGTTCGAACTCTACCGCCAGCGAGTTGGACCAAGGGCATGGTTCATTCTGTTCCTTGCTACAAAGTCCTCTGTAAGGGGCACCGTCCTAGCCTCCTGATAAGGGGGAGTTTCGTGACGTTAAACCGAATCATGATATATACACACACATTATATATGAGTGTATATATATATTTGATATAATTACGGTATTAGAGAAACTGACTTTTTTTTCTTAGTTTATTACCAGCGTGATGATGTGACGTGGTTATAACCTCGGGCATCGTATCGTTTCCGGAACATGATCCTGTTGCACTCCTAGTGCCCGTCTATGGGAAATCCAGACATGGAAACGTGATTTAATACATCTGGATCACAATCAGTGGTAGATCGGGAGAAGGGGTGCTGAGGCCCTCCCCCCAAATTTGTTCTTTCATTGCTTTATTGCAGAGGTCGAGATATAAGTTGAGCGCAACTTTTCTTACATATTTGTACGCTCGAGTTACATATACATACACTAAAATTTTGCGTTCAACCCATCTCCATTCTGATAGTACAATTGGTATATATATATATATATATATATATATATATATATATATATATATATATATATATATATATATATATATATATATATATCACCACATTGCAGAGGTCGAGAAAGCTGCCTCGTGTACACCGGTACGTGGCA
>NW_027467477.1:452500-455000 GCF_046742065.1 Oratosquilla oratoria
TTTCAAAGAGAGGTGTAGGTTGAGTCCTATAAAAAGTTTTCTTGGCTCTTTTGAGAGCGTTATTTACAAAAGTCTTAGGGTATTTTAAGCTTAAACCAATGTTGAAAATATTTTCAAATTTCTCATCAACAAATTCCGGGCTGCATATGCGTAGAGCACGTAAAAACATTGAAGAGAACACTGAATATTTGACTTTGTTGTGGTGACCAGAATAGTGGACATTTGACATTACATTAGTAGGTTTCCTATAAATACTGAATTTAAAACTATTGCCTTTTCTATGATTAAGACAATCAAGGAAAGGCAATTTACAATCAATTTTTTATTCCACTGTGAAATTAATAGGAGCTAAGTTATTAAGTGAAACTAAAAATGTGTCCAAATTTTCTGTACAAGGCCACAGGCATAAAACATCATCTGCATATCTGTACCAAACCGCCTGAGATGGTAAAACATTACTAAGTAACCTCTTTCCAAAAAATTCCATATATAGGTTACTTTACACTGGTGAAAGGGAATTACCCATTCATTGCCATATCAATTTTTTTAGTGTAATATTCACCATGAAATTCAAACTTGCAATCTTTGATACATAATTTGATAAATTCTGTATAAACCAAAGGTGAATTCGGTAAAGACAACTCACCCATGGACTCCGTGAGATATACAATCAAATCATCAATTGGGACTTTCGTAAATAAGGAAGTTATATAAAAACTTACAGATTTGAAATCGAAATCAATATTTAAATTATTAAGTTTATCAACTAGGTCCACATTATTCTTAATAGTTGAATTTGAAATTTTACCAACTAAGGGGTTTAGTAAAGACACAAGTCACTTGGACAACTTATACGAGACCGATCCGGTTGAACTACTGATAGGTCTTACTGGGTTGTTTGGCTTATGTGTCTTGAGTCCGTACATATATGGAAGGGAAGGTGAAATGGAAGAAAATTGCTTAATCAGAACAGCTTCCCCCTTTAACAACAACTTCATTTTTTTGTTAAACTGAGTATTAACCATATTTAGGGGATTATTCCTAAGTTTAACTTAAGTGTTCTCATCGGACAAAAGGTCATGCATTTTAGACATGTAGTCAACTCAGATTAAGCTAATGCGGTGGTAATTTTGAACAGAGTTGACTACTTGTCTAAAATGCATGACCTTTTGTCCGATGAGACCACTTATGTTAAACTTAGGAATAATCACCCATTATCAATAAATCCAGGTTGCAGAAACTAGACAGTTCCTGAAATAAATTTGTCGTCTGTTAATGATAATGTCTTTGGCCTATATATTACACCTACATTCAATTTTTGCCCATTTGTTTGGGTTCATTCTACCCACAAATTAGCATATGCATCCTGTTTCACTTTCTCTAAAACACAAGCATATATATATATATATATATATATATATATATATATATATATATATATAATATATATATATATATATATATATATATATATATATACAGGTGTGTGTGTGTGTGTGTGTATATATACAGTATATATGTGTGTGTGTGTGTATATATATATATATATATATATATGTATGTATATATATGTATATATGTTATATATATTTACATATACATAATATATATGTAAGAGTATGACTGAAAATTTTGAAAGTAATAAAAATGTTTTGAAAGGAAATTAAGAGAGGAAGAGGAGGCGAATCAAGTGGAGAAGAAAAGGTAAAAGGTGCAGAAGGAGAGGTGATAATCGAAGAGAAGGCAGTGAGAGGAAGGTGAGCAGAGTATTTTAGGGAGTTGCTAAATGTGAAGGAGGATATGGAGGGAAAGGTAGTTGCAGTGGGAAATGCAAAGAAAATTACCAATATGAGTGAGGAAAATGGAGGAGAAATAAAGAAAGATGAAGGAAGGGCAGCTGTTAAGATAATGAGAGCAGGTAATGCACATGGGTTGGATAGAAACCATGTAGAATTTCTGAAAAAGGAGGTACAGTGATGGTGGACTGGCTGGCGAGGTTATTTGATGTTTGTTTAAGAGAGGAAAAAGGAGACGAGTGTGAGTGTAGTATTTTCAGAGGGATTAGCTTCTTAAGTGTAGTTGGGAAGGCTTATGGGAGGGTCTTGATTGAGAATATTAGGAGAGGAAGAGAGGGTGAGGAACAGTGGGTTTAGGACAGGTAGGGGTTGTGCAGATAATATTTTTGTGGTAAGACAGATATATGACAAAGCTGTAAGAAAAGGTAAGGATTTTTTGGGGCTTTTATAAACCTGGAAAAGGCTTACGACAGGGTAGATAGGAAGGCACTGTGGGAGGTACTACAGATATATGGGATAGGAGGAAAGCTGTTTAGAGCAGTCAAGAGTTTTTATGAGAGTAGTAGAGCTTGTGTTAGGATTAGAAATGGAGAGAGTGAATGGTTTAGGGTAAAGATGGGACTTCGTCAGGGATGTGTTATGTCGCCCTGGCTGTTCAATCTATACATGGATGGGGTGGTGCGAGAGGTAAATGCAAGGGTATG
>NW_027467477.1:460000-476279 GCF_046742065.1 Oratosquilla oratoria
ATTAGTTGACTGATTGATTCATTCATTCGTTCAATCATTAGTTGATTTGTTGCTTCTCGCCTTTCTTCCTCCATTCATTCATTCTTTCAATCATTAGTTGATGGGTTGACTGATTGATTCCTTTTTCCTTCCTTCATTCAGTCATTAGTTGATTGATTGATCGATTTTCTCCATTCATTCATTCATTCATTCATTCAATCATTCAATCATTAGTTGATTGATTTTCTGCTTCCTTTTCCGCTCCATTTTTCCCATCCTCCTTCCTTCTTTACTTCCTCTTTTCCATCATTCCTTCTTTAGTATTTTCCTCTCTCACTCACTCTCTCTCTCTCTCTCTCTCTCTCTCTCTCTCTCTCTCTCTCTCTCTCTCTCTCTCTCTCTCTCTCTCTCCATCTCTCTCCCTTCTCTCTCGCTCTCTCTCTCCCCATCTCTCTCTCTCTCCCCATCTCTCTCTCTCTCGCTCTCGCTCTCTCTCCCCCCCCCTCTCTCTCTCCCCCCTCTCTCTTCCTCCCCCTCTTTCCCCTTTCTGTTTCCCTCCTCTTTCTCTGTCTCTCTCCCTCCCTCTCTCTCTCCCCCTCTCTTTCTCTCTCTCTCCCCTCTCTTTCTCTCTCTGTCTCTCTCTCTCTCTCTCTCTCTCTCTCTCTCTCTCTCTCTCTCTCTCTCTCTCTCTCTCTCTCTCTCTCTCTCTCTCTCTCTCTCTCTCTCTCTCTCTCTCTCTCTCTCTCTCTCTCTCTCTCTCTCTCTCTCTCTCTCTCTCTCTCTCTCTCTCTCTCTCTCTCTCTCTCTCTCTCTCTCTCTCTCTCTCCTTCCTCCTTCCCCCAGAGGTTTTGTCTCTCCTTTCGAGTGTCCGGTTTCTTTTCCCGGCGTCTTACCGGATGCCCCCCCCTACACCTCCCCCTCCCCGCCCCGATTTCCCTTTCCCCCTCTCCCCTTTCCCCTTTCCCCACCCCTTCCCCCTCTCCCCTCCCCCTCTCCCCTCCCCCTCCACCACGTCCTCCACTCACTCATCTACCCTTCCCTCTCCACCTCCTTCCCCTTCCCCTTCCTCCCTCACCTTCTTCTCCCCTTTCTCCTCTCTCCTCCCCTTCCCTCTCCCCTCCCCCCCCTCATTCCCCATCTCCATCTCCCTTCCCCCTCTCTCCTCCTCTTCCCCCTCTCCCTTCCCCCTCTCTTCTCCTCTTCCCCTTTCCCCTCCCCCTCCATCTTCACTCCCTCCTCTCCACTCCCCTCCCCTCCCCTTCCCTCTTCCCCTCTTCCCCTCCTCCCCCTCACTCCCCATTCCCACCTCCCTTCCCCCTCTCTCCCCATTCCCACCTCCCTTCCCCCTCTCTCCTCTTCCCCCTCTCCCCTCTTCACCCTCTCTCCCCTCCCCTTCCCCCTCTCCCCTCCCCTTCCCCCTCTCCTCTCCTCTTCCCCCTCTCCTTTCCCATTCTCACCTCCCTTCCTCCTCCTCTTCCTCCTCTCCTCTCCCCCTCCTTCCCCCTCCTTCCTCTCCCCGTGTTGGTTTGTTTTGAGTCGCCGCTTCAGACACGATCAGGGCAAAAGGGGGGGTTTGGGGTGGGAGGGGGGAGGGGGGAGAAAGCCTCCAACGCCTGTGGGACCTCTAAACTGAGTTAAATTATTTGGCGTCAACCAGAACAAAATGTCTAAATGGCGTCCTGGATGTTTTGTCCATATGTTGGCACCTTTAGTGATATTTTTATGACGTCAGGCGATTTTATTCAGCTTAGAAAATACCTCTCCATCATCTTTCCTCTTCCCCCTTTCCCCTTTCCCCTCCCCTTTCCCCTCTCCATCATCCCCTTCCCCCGCCCACTTCCATCATCCCCTCTTCCCCATAATAATAATAAAAAAAAGGATATATATACTGTATATATATATATAGATATATATATATATATGTATATATATATATATATATATATATATATATATATATATATATATATATATATAGATATATATATATTCGAGTCCTTAGCCCGACAGTGTTTTCGAATATGCTTCCATCGAGCTCCTGTTAGTCTCGATCGTGTTTGCAAGGAATTAGAGTAGAAAAATTTAATGTGGTTGATCAGATAAACATATATATATACAGTATATATAAGAACATAATAATGAAAGAGAATGCAGGAGACCATAAGGCCTATACTAGGCATATATATTAGATGGCATGAGCGTTGATTCTATCGTATCCTCATTTGGTTTTCCATCCAGCCAAATCTCAAACTTGTAACCTGCCACCACATTCACGGAGAGTTCCCTCGGAGTCACACGGCACCGGCGCCATCTGCTCCCTCTGCAGGAGATCAGTCACCTCCGGTATGCCGGCGCCTGTCAGGTCGCTCGTGGCCCCTCGGAGTGCCAGTGGTCGGAGTGACATCTTCGTGATGTCTTGGAGCCACCACTTTGGCGCCATCTTCGGAGGATTGGTTATCTTGAGTGCCAGAGATGAGGTTTCGGGTGCCAGGTTTCTGGAGCCACCATCTTCGGAGGATAGGTTATCTCGAGTGCCAGAGATGAGATGTAGAGTGCCACATCTTTGGTGCCATCTTCGGAGGATTGGTTATGTCGAGTGCCAGAGATGAGGTGTAGAGTGCCACGTCTTTGGCGCCACCTTCGGAGGATTTTTTATCTTAAGTGCTAGAGATGAGGTGTAGGGTGCCACATCTCTGGCGCCATCTTCGGAGGATTGGTTATCTTGAGTGCCAAAGATGAGGTTTGGGGTGCCACATCTTTGGCGCCATCTTCGGAGGATTGGTTATCTTGAGTGCCAGAGATGAGGTTTGGGGTGCCACATCTTTGGCGCCATCTTCGGAGGATTGGTTATCTTGAGTGCCAGAGATGAGGTTTCGGGTGCCAGGTCTTTGGCGCCACCTTCGGAGGATTGGTTATCTTGAGTGCCAGAGATGAGGTGTAGGGTGCCACATCTCTGGCGCCATCTTTGGAGGATTGGTTATCTTGAGTGCCAAAGATGAGGTTTGAGGATTGGTTATCTTGAGTGCCAGAGATGAGGTGTAGGGTGCCACATCTCTGGCGCCATCTTTGGAGGATTGGTTATCTTGAGTGCCAAAGATGAGGTTTGGGATGCCATCCATCTTTGGCGCCATCTTCGGAGGATTGGTTATCTTGAGTGCCAGAGATGAGGTGTAGGGTGCCACATCTCTGGCGCCATCTTCGGAGGATTGGTTGAGTGCCAGAGATGAGGTGTGGGGCGCCACAGCCAGGAAGCGCGCTTTCAGATTGGTTCCCGCCCCTTGATGATAAACTCGGAGGCCTACTTGTGACTTGCCATGGCTGTCCTAGCACAAAAGGCAAAGGTGGTAGTTTTGGTCATAGTTAAGAGTCTCTTGGCGTACGCTCCTGCCGATGTTCTGTCACTGGATTAATGTATAATTGAGTCAAACCGTATGTAAGAGCTGTCTACAGGTGATTTTATTCACCTTCGGGAACGTTCCTGCAAGGAGGTAGAAGGGGGACAGATGACCACACAGGTGAATAAAATCGCTTGGCGACAAAGAAACAAAAGCAATGATTCTCGTACTAAACAGGGATAAGATTGAGATATGCTATCTTAGGCAACTGTCACACCGACGCAACCAGTTGCATGAAACCGATCGCATACACACACACGCACACAGACACACACACACACACACACACGCACACACACACACACACACACACACACACACACACACACACACACACACACACACACACACACACACACACACACACACACACACACACACACACACACCTCTCATGGCGCTGTGGTTAGAGCTCTGGCCCGCCACAACGGAGGTCCGGGTTCGCTCGCCCGGGGCTGAAATAATATCAGTATCGCAGCGCTGAGGGGTGTTACTCCAACTCTCGTGGGCGGGGAGTTGGGGGTGTGTGTGTGTGCAAGGTCATAGCATTACCCATAGATCGGACCTACGAGCTCTGAGCTCTCTTCCAGGAGGGAAATAGCTGTCGATCACGAGTCCAACACGTGATCCAAAGACCAAGTGAATACACACACACACACTGTTACGTCTCGCGGGGGGCGGAGACAGGGGGGGGGGGAGGAAGGAGGCTTTACCTGTTTCACATGTGCTGGGGGGATTATAATATCTTCCCATGTGGGGGGGAGACCCGGGGGGGGTAGGGCTTTTTTTTTACATGTTTCATATAGGCTGGGGGGGTTATATCTTCCTATGGGGGGAAGGAGTGAAGGGGGGATTTGGTAGCGTTCCCACAAAGCAAGAGTCACAGGAAACGTCTTGCGGGGGGGGGGGGCAAATGTAGTCCCCCCTCCATATTAAGAGGATGGGGATAAATTCAGACGATTTTAACCAGTTGGGGGGTTAACTTGGGGCTCAGAAAAGGGGTCACGGACGACCACAACCTTGTTTCATCCCTGGGGTCGCCCGTCAATTGAATAAAATATGTCAAGTTTGGCACAGAAGTGAAAAGGGTGGAGTATTTTGAGCATTACATGGTACATATGTTCCTTGTGTCGCCAGGTGATTTTATTCAACCATGTAGACTCCCCTTCGGTAGCGAAGGGTGAGTGAGAGCGGGTGGAGGGGGAGAGGAAGGCGGGTGACGCGCATCCTGCTACCTGGCATCCTATTTGGGTAAGCGTCTTGGTAGGTTAAGTTAGGTTAAAATGATGATCAGCCTCGTATTTCTCAGCTCGAAGCAAAACAGCCCCATCATTCAAAAACAAAGAATTAGTGCTTTAGATAATCGTTTGACGATTATCGTTGAGCCATGAACGATCATCGTTGAACGATTATGGCACCGAGGGTGAACAGGGGGTTGGAATGGTGGTGGGAGTGTAGGGGGGGCAAGGTTTCCCCCCTTCCCCCTTCCCCCCAAACTCTAAAATTGTTTTGGCAATCAAGCGAAAAGTCGTTTCAGTTCTTATCGCCTTCGTTATCGTCTTCGGCCGGAGAAGGGCTTCGGGTTCACCACCTGGTCTCAGGGCTTTCCTGCCCCCCCTTCCTCCCCAAGCCTTCCCAGCCCCCCTTCCTCCCCAAGCCTTCCCCGCCCCCTTCCTCCCCAAGCCTTCCCCGCCCCCTTCCTCCCCAAGCCTTCCCCGCCCCCTCCCTTCCCAAGCCTTCCCAGCCCCCTCCCTCTCCAAACCTTCCCCGCCCCCTTCCTCCCCAAGCCTTCCCCGCCCCCTTCCTCCCCAAGCCTTCCCCGCCCCCTTCCTCCCCAACCTTTCCCCGCCCCCTTTCCTCCCCAAGCCTTCCCAGCCCCCTTCCTCCCCAACCCTTCCCAGCCCCCTTCCTCCCCAAGCCTTCCCAGCCCCCCTTCCTTCCCAACCTTTCCCCTCCCACTTCCTCCCTAAGCCTTTCCCACCCCTTTCCTCCCCAAGCCTTCCCCTCCCCTTCCTCCCCAAGCCTTCCCCGCCCCTTCCTCCCCAAGCCTTCCCCGCCCCCTTCCTCCCCAAGCCTTCCCCTCCCCCTTTCTCCCCAATACTTCCCCTCCCCCTTCCTCCCCAATACTTCCCCTCCCCCTTCCTCCCCAAGCCTTCCCCTCCCCCTTCCTTTCCAAGTCTTCCCCTCCCCCTTCCTCCCCAAGCCTTCCCCGCCCCTTCCTCCCTAAGCCTTCCCCAAGCCTTCCTCCCCAAGCTCTCCCCGCCCCCCTTCCTCCCCAAGCCTTCCCAGCCCCCCTTCCTCCCCAACCCTTCCCCGCCTCACTTCCTCCCCAACCCTTCCCCTCCCACTTCCTTCCCAAGCCTTCCCCGCCCCATCCTCCCCAAGCTTTCCCCGCCCCCTTTCCTCCCCAACCCTTCCCAGCCCCCTTTCCGCCCCAACCCTTCCCCGCCCCCTTCCTCCCCAACCTTTCCCCTCCCACTTCTTCCCCAAGCCTTTCCCGCCCCTTTCCTCCCCAAGCCTTCCCCTCCCCCTTCCTCCCCAAGCCTTCCCCGCCCCTTCCTCCCCAAGCCTTCCCAGCCCCCTACCTCCCCAAGCCTTCCCCGCCCCCTTCCTCCCCAAGCCTTCCCCGCCCCCTTCCTCCCCAATACTCCCCCTCCCCCTTCCTCCCCAAGCCTTCCCTGCCCCTTCCTCCCCAACCCTTCCCCGCCCCTTCCTCCCCAAGCCTTCCCCGCTTCCTCCCCAGCTTTCCCGCCCCTTCCTCCCACCCGCCTCCCCAAGCCTTCCCAACCTCTTCCTCCCCAAGCCTTCCCCCCCTTCCTCCCAAGCCTTCCCAGCCCCCGTCCTCCCCAAGCCTTCCCAACCCTTCCCCTCCCACTTCCCTCCCTTCCCCGCCCCTTCCTCTCCAAGCTTTCCCCGCCCCCTTTCCTCCCCAACCCTTCCCAGCCCCCCTTCCTCCCCAACCCTTCCCCGCCCCCTTCCTCCCTTCTACCATATTCCCCTCACCTTCCCCAACCCACTTCCCTATTCCCCCCACCATCTTCCACATTCCCCCCTCCCCTCAACCTCAACCCTCCCAACCCTTTCTCCCCTTCCCCTAACTCCCTCACCCTTTCCCCTCAGGATTCCGATCTTCCCCTCGTTTCCCCTCACCCTCCTCCGTTTCCCCCTTTTGCTTCTCCCCTCGAATTCCTAAACCTACTTCCCTTCTTCCTCCCCTTCCCCTCTCTGGCTCCTCAGCACGTTGACGCACTTAATCATTGTTGTTCTGGCGAAAGCAAATGGCTAGAACTATCTTCATTAGCTCCTTCAGTATTTAAACGTGTTTTATTTTCGTCTATCTTGATATTACACACACACACACACACACACACACACACACACACACACACACACTATATATATATATATATATATATATATATATATATATATATGTAATGTATGTATGTACGTATATATTGATTTATTTATTTACTAATTTATTTTTATTCCATCCACGACATCTCTTATCTTTTGTCCAGTTATTTGTTTATTCCTGAATTTCTCATTAGTTTATTTATTATATTATAATTTCATTTGATTATCACGGTTATTATTGTTATTATTACTGTTGTTGATGCTGTTATTAGGGTGTGAACATTGTGACGAATGTGGATAAGTGGTAAAGGGAACACGGGCTAAAGGAAATACTCTTATTCCTGACTAGTTTCGCCTAAGTGGCTTCTTCAGAGGAATGGACTATGGACTAGCTAGGACAGACCACCCGTTCGCGCGGGATCGGTTTGTGTGGAAGGGGAAGAGATGTCTGTATGAAAGTGAAAAGATGATGATGATATGGTTTAACGTCACACACTCCCCCCTTATCGGGAGGCTAGGACGGTGCCCCTCACAGAGGGCGTCTGCCACCGGGCGATTTAGGGATTTTTATTTTGTGGGGTCGTGGCTTTGGAGGGGTGGGCAGGGGACTTGGAGTTGGAGGCTGGAATCAATGCATGTAACCGTGAGTTTACTTAAGGGATGTTTATTCACCTTAACCTCACCCAATAAAGTTAGAAAATGAGTAGGAGGCTTAGTCGAAGGGAAAGATAGAAAATTTGGAAATAATCTTAGTAGACTGAAATGAGAAGATGCAGTAGGAGAGGAAGTTAGAAAGGAAAATAATTTCAGTAAAAGGAAAAGTTTATGTATATGTGTGTGCATGTAGTCGTGCTTTTGTTTGCGATATGCTTGTCTGTGTATGCTATGCATAGAGGGTTGTTGCCTCTAAGCGTGTGTACTTACAACCTGATAATGGGCGAGATAGCGACATTATTATTATTATTATTATTATTATTATTATTATTATTATTATTATTATTATTATTATTATTATTATTGTTATTATTATTATTATTGTTATTATTGTTATTGTTATTGTTATTTTGTTATTGTTATTGTTGTTGTTGTTGTTGTTGTTGTTGTTATTATCATTATTGTTGTTGTTATTGTTATTGTTATTATTGTTATTATTGTTATTATCATCTCCATTACTATTATTATCACTATTATTACTATTATTATTATTTCCACCAAAGCTGGTGACTGGATACGTTTTCGATTTGTGCGGCTACACACGATTTCTCGTGTACACCGCACATGGGAGAGGCGCAGCTGACACTTAGTCTGTATGGTGTGGTCTAGGTGTGATGTGTCGTATTAGGAGTTTGTGTCTGGCGTGCAGCCTTTCTAGGTATCTTATGTGAAGTTAGTATTTGTGTTGGTTGAGTGAACGGATGTTGGAAACTCGGTGTGGGGACTCAGCGGTTCTGAAGTCGCTCTATCGCGAACCCGTGATGAACTTGACAGCAACATTCTGAACCTTCTGATGGTCGTAATTGTTAGTGGGACATGTTAGCTGGCTCAATCCCGGGGACTGGCACAGAATCGGTCTGACTAGGGCTAAGTACAATCGATGTTTGGTGGACAGTGTTGCAGTTTTGAAGCGTTTTAGTCTTCCCAGCAGAGCCTTAGCCCACGCTCCCTGTCTGCGGAAGTGTGGGGTCCAGGTAAGGCCACTATCCAGTGTGCTACCCAGCACACAGGCATGGTCTTTCACTGGGACGTTTGTGTTGTTTATTTCAAGAGGAGTGTTCGTGATTGTTCTGTTGGTTTGCTTGCAGCAGAAGTATACAGCTTTGCATTTCGACGCGCTGGTCTTAATGTGCCACTGTTGCTCCCATGCGTGTGACCCGTCTAGTATGTTTTGCATTACGTGTAACGCTCCCTGCAGCGTTTTGTGTCTGCTAATGTGATTAGTGTCGTCCGCATACGAAAGAGTAAGAGGCGGTTGCGTGGGTAAGCCGGATCTGGCAGGTCATTCTTAAATAGATTATATAGAGTGGGAGCAAGGACTGACCCTTGCCGTACTCCAGCTTTCGGCACAAAAGGTCGGGACAGAGAGCTCCGGCACTTTATTCTTATTGTCCTGTCGTCCAGGTAGTTGCAGAGCAACCTTGTGAACGGCACGGCAAAGTCACAATTGTGGTACAATTTGTACTTAAGGCCTTCATGCCAGACAGTATAGAATACCTTCTCCACATCCTTACAAACCAAAGTGGCCTTACCAGGGCAACCGTCAGAGGAATAATGCTTGAAGTCAAGCTGGCCAATTTATACGTAACAAGAAAGGAACGCGGCAACGTGTCTTGCTGAACACCAATCAGCGGTGGGAGGAGTTGTCCGCCCCCCGGTCGCCGCTGTCTGTGGACGAATTATCCTCCTGCTGGTCGTCTCATGGATGAGTTGTCCGCCTGGGTACAGGGGCTCTATGCATTTTGTTCATGATAATGATGCGTGCTGCTGCCTTAGCCCATACCAAATTGCCGCGTACCTTTCTTATTATGTATAAGTTGGCTAGCTTGACATCGAGCACTATTTCTCTGAAGAAGCCACTCAGGCGAAACTAATCAGTAATAATAAATGTATTTCCCTCAGCCCGTGTTCACTTTACCACCTATCAACACAGTTGTTATTAGCATTAATCGTAATAGAAGTAGTAAAAACATAAAAAATTGGTTAGATTGTATCTGGGTGTAATATATTTTTATCTGATATTTTTGTCTAATATTGTTCTATTTTATTTTATTTTGTTTTTATATAATATCATAGAATTTTTGCCTTATTTGTCTATTTTCATTTGTTGATATTTTACGTACCGTTGCCCCTTGGTTTTAACTCCTCACGGTTCTCTTCTCCCCTCATCTCCACTCCCCTCATCTCCCCTCACTTTCCTTCCCATCCCTTCCCCTCCTCCCCCTCACTTCCCTTCCCCTTCCCTCGTTTCTTCTCCCCTCCCGTCCTCTCCCTTCATTTCCACTCCCCTCATCTCACCTCACTTCCCTTTCCATCCCCTCCCCTCCCCTCCTCTCCCCTCACTTCCCTTCCCCTCCTCCCCCCTCACTTCCCTTCCCCTCCTCCCCTCTCACTTCCCTTCCCTTCCTCCCCCCTCACTTCCCTTCCCTTCCTCCCCCCTCACTTCCCTCCCCTCCTCCCCCTCACTTCCCTCCCCTCCTCCCCCTCACTTCCCTCCCCTCCTCCCCCTCACTTCCCTCCCCTCCTCCCCCTCACTTCCCTTCCCCTCCTCCCCCTCACTTCCTATCCCCTCCCGCCCTCTCCCCTCCCGCCCTCTCCCCATCCTCTCCCATCCCTTCCCTTTCCTTCAACTCCCTTCCGCTTTCCCTCTCCCTATTTCCTTCTCCCTCCTTTTCCCCCCTTACCTGTACTTTCACCCTTCCTCCATCCATTCCCATTTTCCCCTTCTCACGTCCCCTTCTCATATCCCCCACCTTTACCCTATTCAACCCCAACATAACCCATTTTCGTAAAGTCACCCCCTCGCTAATCGTTTTCTTTGTATAATGACCCATGACCTTCGCGCGCAGAATGCTCTCGCATTCCACCAAAAGTAGTTCGGTTTGTCTAATACCGTGATTCTTAACATTTTTCATTGCCCGTGGCCCTTGATATCCCAGAGAAATTCCTCCTACCCCCATTTAATACAAACACAACGAAAACATGTGAAAAGGATTAGTGATGCAAACCTTGTTTTGCTTTCTCATTGTATATATACAGTACCATGGCACTGGCTATCATGTCTCATACCCCCAGGTTCATGGTTTCGTACCCCAGGTACCCTAGGTAAAGAACCAATGACTCTAATAACTCCCGGTGATATAGAGGACCTGGGCTATACTCATAGTCCCCGTACTGTCCACGGTCATTATAACCCTTATACTTCAGAGTGACGTCATCCTTTGAGTGACGTCATCCTTTGATCTCCAGGTGTGTCTTGTTTGTGTAAGTGCACCCCTAGTCGTGTATGTATGGATGTATGCATACATCCATACATACACGTATACACACGCACACACACATACACACATACACAGATATGTGTGTGTATATATATATATATATATATATATATATATATATATAATATATGTGTGTGTGTGTGTCAGATTCACCTTGGTCTTTGGATCACGTGTTGGACTCGTGATCGACAGCTATTTCCCTCCCGGAAGAGAGCTCAGAGCTCGTATGACCGATCTATGGGTAATGCTTTGACCTTACACGCACACACACACCCCAACTCCCCGCCCACGAGAGTTGGAGTAACGACTCGAAGCGCAGCGATACTGAAATTATTTTCAGCCCTGGGCAGGATTCGAACCCGGACCGCCGTAGTGACAGTCTGGGACTCTACCAACCGCGCCACCGAGTCATGTGTGTGTGTGTGTGTGTGTGTGTGTGTGTGTGTGTGTGTGTGTGTGTGTATGTTGAGCAAGGTTATGTTTTTTTTAATGAAACTTTATACAAACATTGAACCATGACTGTATTAAGATTTGCACGAAAGCCCCGCCCCTTCGACACGAAGCTCCACCCCCTGGTGTGAAGTCAATTACCATCCAGGCAGCTAACCAATCATATGCACGCTGAGAGGAGGAGCCTCTGTGCGAAACACAATATTGTACACATAGCCACACCTTCACATTCCTTGGGTCCTTACTGTCAATCCTGGCACGCTTCCAGTCAGGCATCCGGACCATCCCCACGCTTGAGATAAGGTTGATTTGACGCAGGCAGCCCCTGCATTCCATCCCTCTCGGAGATGATTCTTCAACTCGTCTATCTTTTCGAAGTGAACTAAATTGATTGGAGTTTTGTGTCTTCTCCTCTTTAAGGGTTATCTTGTAATGTGTTGACATTTCGACCTGACTCACGCTTCTAAGAGGACCGTATACAGTTGATATTTATTGACATACCAGTACATATACATCCATACAACCATACATATATACATACATGCATACATACATACTTGCATAAATATATACATGCATACATAAATGCATACATACATACTAGAGATGTATCGGATATCCGCATCCACATCCGCGGAACATCCGCATATTAATTCACATCCGCATCCGTATCCGTAGTTGTGATAAACTGAACATCCGCCTCCGCATCCGCATCCGCATTTGTGGTGAAACATACATCCGCATCCGCACTCTACAGAGGATGTGTGGATGCGGATGTGTTTTGTGTATTGCACAACCTATAGATTATAGAGTAATATATAGACACGCAGTTACAGACTAGCAGAGTAGTAGAGTACTGCCTGGTGCTTACAGACTTAGAGTTCAGACAGAGCTTAGAAATGTAAATTTATTGATGTGTGTCTAATGAATTAATTATCTAGTAAAACTAAAGCAAATAATATCACGGATTCATTTCCTTTCAAACTTACACAACGTAATGTGTCTAGAATTTAGGGGAAGTTCAGGAGAAGGGGGCGAATTTTACTAAGTGAGTATGAAGTACAAATACATAGTAAATAAACTGCAAACTGTGAATGGTGGAATTTTAGATACTTAGTAACGACAGATGAGTGAGTCACTGTGTGTGTGTGTGTGTGTGTGTGTGTGTGTGTGTGTGTGCGCACGACGAGTTGGGTCCACGTCCCACATCCTGGTAACGCACAAAATGTGTGGCTGAAACTCGTCATAAAACTTTATTGTAACAAAAAGTACTTCCATTTTACTGGAACTCCCTGCGTCTGTATTTACATCTTCCTATGACTTGAATACTTTCATAGAGAGAAGTATAAACTATTAAGACACCATTCGAACTCATTTGGCAGTATTTTGGTTCTCCCACCTTGTTTTTATTTGTTACTTCTCCTGTCAGCATGGTCTGACACTGAAACAGGCTTTTTTTTTTCTTTTTTTCTTTTTTGGAGGGGTCCTCTTGGTGAGAACGTTTGACGTAAAAACATCCGCATCCGCGAGGATGTCATATTTTGATATCCGCATTTTAGTAGAGACTGATATCCGCATTCACATTTGCATCCGCAAAATGACATCTGCATATACATCCGCATCCGCGGATGTCTGAAATTCGACATCCGATACATCTCTAATACATACATATGCATACTTGCATACATACATGCATACATGACTCAACGATTAACTAGAGCGCTCATTCTTTGTTTTTGAATAATGGGATTCTTTTGCTCGGAGCGATTATCGCTCAACGATAATCGTTCATGGTTCAACGATTGTCTAGAGCACTTATTCTTTGTTTTTGAACAATAATCGTTCGTGGCTCAAGGATGATCGTCCAACGATTGACTAGAGTGCTCACTCTTTGTTTTTTAATAATGGGGCTGTTTTCCTCTGCGATTATCGCTCAACGATGATCGTTCATGGGTCAACGATGATCGTCTAATGATTGTCTGTAGCGATCATTGTTTATTTCTGAATGGGGCTCTTTTATGCAAAGTACGAGGCTGATAATCATTTTAACGCAACCTACAACCAACGCGCTTACCCCAAATAGGATGCCAGGTAGCAGGATGCGCGTCGCCCGCCACTGGCTGTGGTAGGAGGCTAATGATTAATTGTACCGAGCAAGATGTACCTTAATTAAGTGAGGTTGAAGTAAAGGCTACAGTTCCTCACAGAGACGTGGCTATCCGCCAGTTTTTGGGAATCGAACCCGTGACCACTATGATTAGCCTCTCGCTCAGTCTTTGGCATACTTGTTCTCCCGTACTCATTATTTATTTGTTTGTTTGCTTTTACTCTGGAATGTTTTACCTACTTGATACACACATATGAATACACACAGACACACACACACATATACAGATACGCACATACCACACACACATACACTTCTCTCGTATTTAAACATCACGAACACCCACAAACAAATACGCAAGCACACACACACACACACACACACACACACACACACACACACACACACACACACACACACACACACACACACACACACACACACACACACACACATGAATACGCACACACACACACACACACACACACACACACACACACACACACACACACACACACACACACACACACACACACACACACACACACACACACACATACACACACACGCACACCCCTGAGACCGCCATGACACTCGAAAGGCGATCAATCGTCTGCTCCGTTAACAAATTGGGCGAATGACACCGACGAGCGGGTGGGGGTAGAGGAACACTCTGTCAGAGACAAACATGCATTAACAAATGAAACGAAGAAAAAAAAGTGCGACTGAACGAGTGAGGGTAGTAGAAACCAGAGAGAGAGAGGGGGGGATAGGGAGAGAGAGAGGGATAGGGAGAGAGGGAGAGGGAAAAGGAGAGGGAGAGAGAGGGAGGAAGAGAGAGAGAGAGAGAGAGAGAGAGGGAAAGCGATAGGGAGAGAGAGGGAAGGGGATAAGGAGAGAGAGGGATAGGGAGAGAGAGAGAGAGGGGGAGATAGGGAGAGAGAGAGACAGGGAGAGGGAGGGAGGGAGGGAGAGAGAATCTAGTCAAAACATCAAAGACTAGGATAATCAGGTCAACCTTGCCCTTAAAAAGGCTTCGTGTTCAGTGTTAGAAGCCCTTAGTTCATCGCTTCCCAACCTTTTCCAACCCTAGGGGCTTCCCCTATAGTCAGGTCAGAGCCGCCCAGCCCTGCCTAATAACTAGTATGTCATTACTAGAAGACAAAAGGAAAGTCTGTATATGCATCGTTTCCTAGCAGAACCCTCTAGGATTGATTTCGTCGCCCTTAGAGGAAAACGTTTTCTTGGACGATGGCCTGAAGGTCTCTTGGTTGAATGATTTTGCTTGGCGTCAGTCTTCACAAACGTACACAAATACCTCACTCAGGTTACAAGGTAGTACAGGGATGTTAGGCAGAGCTGGGCGCGTTACCGCCGGACAGGTAGTGCGTTACCACCGGACAGGTAGTGCGTTACCACCGGACAGGTAGTGCGTTACCGCCGGATAGGTAGTGCGTTACCGAAAAATCTGGGATGCATTTCCGTCAATGCGTTACCGATTACTGCGTATGTGTATATGTATATGCATATATATATATATATATATGTATATATATGTATATATATATATATATATAATATATATATATATATATATACATAAACATACGCAGTAACGTGGACCGTTCCAAGGAAATTAAAATCGATAACGCATTGACGGAAATGCACCCCAGATTTTTTGGTAACGCACTACCTATCCGGCGGTAACGCGCCCATCTCTGATATTAGGTCCTAGGCTGTAGTAGGTTCGGTTGACTTTAACGTGTAGAGAACGTTACTGGCTTAAGAACAAGACCGGTAAAGAATGTCATAGGCTAAGAGAGCTTTAAAGACCTTTATTGGCTGAAAAGTCTTGATTCGGTTTAAGCCCCGGTCACGTCATCACGACTCGAGTGAGTTCGTTTGAGTAGAAACGACTTCGTTTTCAATTGATAATTTTTCGAATCTCCAAATGTCATATTACCTTTGCGTCATATAACGAGAAGTTGAATGACTAAGATAAGTTAAACCTAGAATACGAATATTAGACACATTGTTGATTTGTAGACTTAGGGAAGTCTAGAACACTGTAGGCGAAGTCGTCCTGCGGCTTTTCAAATTCACAACACAACGAGATTCGTGATAATGTGACTGGAGCTTTAACGTCGCGAACTTTCCCTATCAGGAGGTTAGGACGGTGCCCCTTACAGAGGACTTAGTAGCGTGGAATTTAATATACCATGCCCTTGGTCCAACTCGCCGGCGGCAGAGTTCGAATAGCCGACACCTCGACCTCCGCCGCAAGGTGTGGCGCTCTAATCCAGTCGGCATCCATAAAGATTGAAGAGAAGACGGGGGTCTCGGTCGAGAGTCCTCTCTTTCCGAGCGTGGGCCTCAGTTGAATATTTTTTTTAACCAGAATAGAATATATAAAGTCTGTCACCAGACAGCTTAACCCTTTTAACACGGTGGTGTCATGACTTGAATTTTTTTTTTCTGGCTGATGTCAAAATATTTCAATCTGGAAAGGTTGGGGGAGAGGGGGGGTTAGGTAGAGGTTCTGGTAGATTGGGAATTTATCTAAATTTAGTCCCGTGTTCGATCCTCAACAGAATGTAATCGTTTGGGGGCGCAACCCAGGAGTACCTATGTACCCCAAAACCACCCCAGAAATGAGCTTGTATGTATAAATTGCCCCAACAGTGACGAGCATTCAATTAAGGTTAGGTTAGGTTTGGTTAGGTTTAGGTTTGGTTAGGTTAGGTTTTGTGAGGTTAGCTTAGGTTTGGTTAGGTTAAGTTAGGTTTGGTAGATTTAGGTTTGTTAAGTTTGGTTAGATCAAGTTAGGTTTTTAAGTTTGGTTAGGTCAAGTTAGGTTTGGTTAAGTTCGGTTACGCTAGGTAAGGTTTGGTTAGGTTTGGTTAGGTTTGGTTAGGTTTGGTTAGGTTTGGTTAGGTTAGGTTAGATTAGGTTTGTTAAGTTATGATCAGCCATCCCAGGTATTCTGGTATTGAAAC
>NW_027467478.1:7500-12500 GCF_046742065.1 Oratosquilla oratoria
CACTCTGTTGCCCTCGAATCCTTAGGCCCCGCCACCAGAAATCATCAAGACTGGTTCGACGAAAATAATGCAGAAATACAAAAGCTGCTTGAAGAGAAGTATCGCCTGATCCGGGCCCACCAGAATGACCCCTCCTGTACTGCGAAGAAATCAGCGTTTACCAAAATACGCAGCAAAATGCAAACAGAGCTACGTCACATGCATGATTCCTGGCTCAGTGCCAAGGCCGATGAGATCCAAGGTTACGCCGACAGGCATGACACAAAAAGATTCTATGACGCTCTGAAAGCTGTCTATGGACCTCAGTCTTCTGTATCGTCCCCCCTCCTCAGTGCTGATGGCAGTACCTTGCTGACAGAAAAGAAGTTAATTCTGGAGAGATGGGCAGAACACTTTAACAACGTGCTCAATCGGCCAGCTCAAATCAACGATGAAGCCATTGCACGGCTCCCCCAGGTGCCTACAAACAACGACCTTGATGACCCTCCCTCAGAAGTCGAGGTACGCCAGGCCATCAAGCAAATGTCCACTGGTAAAGCCCCAGGCTCTGATGCCATACCTGCGGAAGTCTATAAGTCAGGCGAACCTGTCATTGTCAGCCAGCTCACCAGCCTGTACCAGTCCATGTGGAACAAGGAGCAACTCCCACAAGAGTTCAGAGATGCCACAATTGTCCACATCTACAAGCGTAAAGGAAATCGCCAATCCTGCGACAACCATCGAGGAATCTCCCTCCTATCCATAGCAGGCAAGATCCTGGCTCGAGTCCTTCTCAACCGCTTGTTGGAACACCTGGAGAACTCTGGTCTCCTCCCTGAAAGTCAATGCGGCTTCCGTGCAGGTCGAGGGACCATCGACATGATCTTTGCTGCCCGTCAACTCCAGGAGAAATGCATTGAGCAATGTCGTGACCTCTACACGACCTTTGTTGACTTAACCAAGGCCTTCGACACGGTCAGCCGAGCAGGACTCTGGGACATCATGGCAAAATTTGGCTGCCCCCGCAAGTTCATAGCAATTGTCCGTCAGTTTCACGATGGAATGACAGCCAGGGTTCTAGACGACGGCGAACCATCTGAAGCCTTCCCAGTTACCAACGGAGTCAAACAGGGTTGTGTCCTGGCCCCGACTTTGTTCAGCATGATGTTTTCAGCAATGCTGTCTGACGCCTTCAGAAACAGTGAATCCGGCATCAGTATCAGATACAGATATGACAGAAAACTGTTCAACCTAAGAAGGCTGCAAGCCATCACGAAAGTGAAGGAAACTGTTGTCAGAGACTTCCTGTTTGCCGACGACTGCGCACTTAATACCAGTGATGAGCAGGAGATGCAACAACATATGGACATGTTTTCCTCAGCCTGTGACAATTTCGGTCTTACCATCAGCACCAAGAAGACAGAGGTAATGTGCCAGCCAGCACCAGGGAAACAGTACCAGGAGCCACAGATCCAGGTGAACGGACAGACTCTCCAGGCTGTTGACACCTTCACATACCTGGGCAGTACCCTCTCTCGTAATGCTACTATTGATGCGGAGATCAATAATAGAATCTCCAAAGCAAGCAGCGCCTTTGGGAGACTGAGGAAGAATGTCTGGGAGAGGCGTGGAATCAGTCTCGAGACAAAGCTGAAAGTCTATCGAGCAGTCGTCATCACCACCCTTCTTTATGGCTGCGAAACCTGGACAGCATACCGAAAGCATGAAAGGCAGATCAATCACTTCCATCTCGGATGCCTCCGCAACCTCCTACACATCCGCTGGCAGGACAAAGTCCCCGACACTGAGGTCTTGAAGAAAGCAGACATCCCTAGTGTCATCACCACCATGCGCAAGGCTCAGTTAAGGTGGACAGGACACGTCTCCCGAATGCCAGACAACCGCATCCCAAAACAGCTCCTCTATGGCGAACTTTCCCATGGAAAGCGAAAAGTAGGTGGACAGAAAAAGCGCTTTAAGGACGGTCTGAAAGACACACTCAAAGAGTTCAGCATCAATACGGAAACCTGGGAGTCGCTCGCTGCCGATCGCCCCTCCTGGCGCAGCGCTGTAGCTGCAGGGGCCTGTACAGCGGAACAGCAGCGCCTCCATAAGGCCAAGCAGAAGCGCCAGGCAAGAAAGGCTAGGACATCCGACACAAGCACCATGGCTCCTACCCACCTTTGCCCTACATGTGGGAGGGGCTTTCTCGCCCGGATAGGCCTGGCCAGCCACCTTCGGACGTATCCTTCCAAAAAAAAAAAAAAAAAAAAAAAAAAAAAAAAAAAAAAAAAAAAAAAAAAAAAAAAAAAAAAAAAAAAAAAAAAAAAAAAAAAAAAATATCATGGCCATCTTCGACTTCGAAGGGCGAACAACATATATAAACATACATATATATACATATATTATATATATATATATACATATATATGTGTGTGCGTACGTATATATATATATATACATGTATATGTATATATGTATATACATATATGTATACATATATATACATATATATATATATATACACATATATATGTATATATGTATATACATATATGTATACATATACATACATATATATATATACATATATATGTATATGTATACATTATATATACATATATATATGTATATATATACCTATATATACATACATATATATATATATATATATATATATATACATATATATCATGTGTAATAATGCGTGAGTCCATTGTATACATAATGACGTTATTATTTTGACGACATTTGTAAATATTCATTTTGCACACTCATGTTTGTCATATCAGAATCTGAGATTTTCTTTCTGAAAGAAGATTCTCAAGGTCATTGAATCGCCGAGGACATAGAATTTGTCAGGATGAAGATGTCGAACACGGAGACGAATTTCAATTGGAGAAGCAAATACAACTGGGACGAAACGATTCCAAGAGTGTTTGGAGCCTCAAACAGAAAAAAATGGAGACAAGACAGGAAAATTACCAGCGGCAACGCCAGCACTGATTTCAACTGGCGAAACAAGGAGAACTCAATGGAAAGCAGCACAAGAGTGTTTGGAGACGCAAATACAAGAAATTGGAGACAACAAACGAAAAGGACCATCGAGAACGCCAGCACCCATTTGAACTGGCGCAAGAAGGAGAACTCGAGAGAAAGCAGCCCAAGAACCTTTAGAGTCCCCATCATTTTTCCAGTTCCTCCTGAGACAGTGCCCTTCAAACCCCCTGAAGAGTGGCTCACACCTTCTAAAGCAAGTGGGAAGGAAGATGCACCCGCTTGAAACCGGGAATAAAATTGTGGTAGTCACTAGTTTTTTTTAGACATTTTCTAGTATTTGTGGGCAACTGTTATTTTGCCTTTGTGAAGAGATTTTTTGCTCATTTTTAACGCTCGACGTCTCCTCTTTAAGAAAAAAAAAAAAAAAGGGGGCAAGTTCGAGAAGGAATCTTCAGGCTTCTACAGACATGGCCGAAGTGAACTTTGAATTTTCGGAAAATTGAAAAATCAGAGACTACAAAGTCTCTTTTAATTTGGCTGCGAGGAGGAAAATGTAACGGTTCTCTGTGGTCCTAAAATCACTTTACGTCATATACGTCAGGGCTTTTCAGGAGCAACATGGGACCCTCATCTAAGAATAACAAAAAAAAAAAAAAAAAAAAAAAAAAAAAAAAAAAAAAAAAAAAAAAAAAAAAAAAAAAAAAAAAAAAAAAAAAAAAAAAAAAAAAAAAAAAAAAAAAAAAAAAAAAGACTCCCGACTGTCTTTTAATGAACCCGGGTGTAGTCTCCCACTGAACCGGCAAAAAGGGACACATGTGTAATCAAATTTAACCGTTAAAAAAGGAGGCCAACAAATCTTACGATTAGGTCACAAGGTACAATGCCTTTAGAAACCCAAACCGACAAAAAGAAGCGTCAAAACAATTTTTGGAAGTGGGTAACATGTACTCGGAAAATTTCAAAAGCCGCTTTACAACATGATAAGAGTTTGAGTTGCCGACTACGGAATGAACATGCCCAAAATTTTCCAAGCTTATACCAGGCTGTCAAAAATTTTTGTGTTAAGGAATATCTGAGGGAATTTCATCGAAAAGTGATTAAGTTCAATGATTCTCTACGAAACAATAAAGATTTTCAATATTCCAAACATTTTTGTGTTAAGGAATCTGTGCGGGAATTTCATCGAAAGGTGATTAAGTTCAATGATTCTCTACGAAACAACAAGGATTTTAAAATTGCGATGAAATGTTTGACAGTCTTGAACTTTTTGATGGACAAATTGAAGACAATGTTTCTGAAGGTTTTATGAAGCATTACTTTGTCGGGTAAAACTGGGCGAAGGCCGGGCGCGAAGCGCCCCGCGAGCGAAGCGAAGCGAGCAGCGCCGCAGGCCAAGCACCCACGGCGCAGCCGTGATGGCGAAGCCAGGTGCTTGTTTTGTTGTCAAACAAATTTAGTAATGTATAAATGTACCCGCTATGTGATAAAAAGTTAAAAATATTTCAATTCATTATTAGTTTACCACAAGGTCTTACATATAATCCTTTACTATGGTAACAAACTTTATTTCCTTTGTATATTTGGTAGACAACACAGCTGACATAGTAGGTCTCTATTCTAAAGGAAGTTTCAATCGATCGAGACCCCCTTTATGTTGGAGTGCGCCCAGTCCTCTGCCGGAACAAAAGACCATGTTGAAGGAACTCCCTTTAACTCCGATGTGAGTTTTTGTTTCGTCTTAGACCACACCGTGCTACTGGACCACTGAAAACTGTTTTTTTTTTTTAAATCGCTAAAGTACATAACGCCATACAAGTTCGGCCCCAAACTATGTGACTGATTGTTTGTGGGGCTTCACAAATTAGTGATGATCGTTCTGAATGATTGAGAAAGAAGTATTCATATTCTTATTAAAAACCGTGATTTAGCAACTGCAATTTTGTTTTCCAAAGCGACCATTTAGAAAAATCGACAGTATCTGCCTTGGTACGTGGTTGATGTGAGTATGAACTTCCATTTAA
>NW_027467478.1:20000-25000 GCF_046742065.1 Oratosquilla oratoria
ATCGACAGTATCTACCGTGGCATGTGGTTGATGTGATTATGAAATTCTGTTTTACATTCCTTTTCGACTGAAATATTTCTATAAATGCGCTAATACATTATACCGTAAGGAAACTCTGTAACCATGTTCACATTAGTGTAAAGACTCCATTGCCTTCACAAAGTTGTTCTGGTAATAACAGAAATAACAACCAATGCTCTGGATTTTACATTAGTAATTGCCATTTTCTGTGCGCATGCATGTGACCAGAGAATACACTGACACACGGTTGTAAAAGTTTTGTATTGTATTTTCTATTTGGGGATTTGTGATGACTTTTTCTGATGTAAAAAGTTGGCTGTTTCAAATTGTTGGCCACATATCCAGGTTGACTGATTTTACAAATAAATGAATAAATGAATAACTAACTAAATAAATAAATAAATAAAAATATATAGACAAGTAAATAGATAAATACATAAATAAAATAAGTAAATAAAAAATTAATCAATTAATAGATAAATAGAAAAACAAATAGATAAATAAATAAATGAAATAAATAAATGATCGAATGAGTAAAAAACGAAATAAAATAAAATGAATAAATATATAAAAAACAACTAAATAAAAAGTGCTACCTTCAACTATTACTCAAGGTACAAACCTTCCAAAATAGAACAAATAAACAAATAAATAGGTAATAGATAAATGAATAGATAAATAAATATCTAAGGCCGATGGATCGATTGCTTACAGTCAATAAGTTTTCTGCTTTGCCATGACTGACAGGCTCGAGATAATGAAAAGCTGGACTGACGTACTGAGCGGCAGTTACACAAACTGGAATTCGAACCTTGCTGGTGTTTGCCAGCGATTTAGGGTATCACTACTTGCGGCTAAGGTCGAGATAATGGTGGTTCGCTACCTGCCACCGGCGAGTTGGACCAAGGACAATATAGGATTATATTTCTTTAATTCTTTTTCAAGAAAGCTTAACAAGTCAAAAAAACGGGACTCGAGTAAAAAGACTTGTTATATCAAAGCTAACCAATTTGATGTCAAAAGAGATGTCGTGTCCAAGTGGTTCGTCTTTCAAATCAACATTATCCTTAATATGTGATTTTGAAATTGTCCCAATATTCTTATACTTCCTTCCGATGCAATTATTAGTTTCATCAAGTTATGTGTTATTGATTCGAAATTTGAGTTTAATGGGAAGTTTTACAAACAAACATTTGGTATGGCTATGGGCAATTGTCTGTCTCCGGTTTTAAGTAATCTATATATGGAGTTTTTCGAAAGAGATTTTTTGCCTAATATTTTGCCATCTAATGTAATATGGTACAGATATGTTGACGACATATTGTGTATTTGGCCTTATAATAAACCTGTTGATGAGTTTGTATTAAAGTTAAATAGTTTGGTTCCTTCTATAAGATTCATATTTGAAATACAAGAGAACAACACATTGCCTCTCTTACATACATACATACATACATACATATACCAAGGCTTTTTCCCCCTTACCAGGGAGGTAGCCAAAAAGGAAAAGGCATAAAATCATTCCCACCCATTCCATCCCCGAAAATACTCCACACCCCTCCACCCTCCCTCCCATCTTAGCACCTCCTAGATGAAGGGTCATCCCTGTACCCTGTCCACTGCCCTGGGTCAGAAGCGGTGTCGCAAGACATAGTAAATCCACAGCAAGGCCGCTTCATTAAATCGGCGACCCCCCCTCTCCGTCCCCCCATATAAAGGAGAGGACGGGGAGAAATGCTTTTCTTAGATGTAAGTATTCATCGATGTGGTAGATATTTTATGTCTACAGAAAACCAACAAATGTTCTCTCATATATTCATTTCTATTCATACCATCATCAAAGTAAGAAGTTATCTATTTTTTCTTCTATGTTCTTGAGAGCGTTTAGAGTATGTTCTCAGAGTATCTTGAAGATAAAGTACAATTTGTTTATGACATTGGTCATAAATTAAAATATCCAAAACATTTGATGGATAGAGCACAAGAAAAAGCCAGAACAATATATTTTAACATCTCTCAAGTAAAGGAATTTAAATTGAAGAACATTTTAGCAATTCCATATCATGAAAATTTTATCACCCTTCCTCAAATATTTAAAAGCTTTGGTATTCGGGTGATATTTAATTACAACAATATTGTTAAGAACTATCTTATTAACCCATTAAATCCCAAGTTTTTTTTGTCAGGAATTTCCACGGTTTTCTGTAATCTAAGTAATGTGAAGGGTTATGAGAGACAATATACAGTGGTTTTAATGCTTTATTTCCTGCAGTAAGCTTATAAGAAGCTGTCCTCAAATGAGGACACTGGGATAATATAATAGCTTTGTATAGTGATAATCTGTTAGCAAAGGATACTATATAGAAAAACATATTCTTCTCTTTTTGTGTGTTTAATGCTGAAAACTTGTAAAAATAAATCAGATATTCTAAAAAAAAAACATGATATAAAGTAACCCAATGCAAATAAACTGAATCATGAAAGCCAATATATCATTTTGCATTCACTTTTTGTGATAAGTGGCAAAACATTCTATACAGAGTGTTACATTGCATTTAGCACAATATGTTCTTGGTTTCTTGGAGCAAGGTTTCCTTTGGCACCGTCTTTGTTGTTCCCGTTTTGCAACAACATGGTCCTTTCCGTCATACCGAACATCAGCGAGTTTCGTAGATGGGCTTGGTGCGTTACTTTTTCTCCCCAGTTTTCTGCCTGCATTTCCCAACTTCAAATAAGGCACACATACTGCTCTTTTGAAGCTTACTAAGTCAAGGTGTTCCTTTCCTTGATGTAGGAATTTATGGATGATCCACGCACTTACAACCATCATGTCTAATACACTTGTGAAGAGCGGCCAATACCACTTCTTTCCCCGTAGAGAAGTTGCGTATTTCCCAGTCAACCAATCATGGTGATCTACACCTCCCATATAAGCATTGTAGTTGTTCAGAACATTTGGCTGAGGAACATCACCTTTTGCTTTGATATCACTTTGCCATCTCTTAACCTTTTTGACAGGTTCAATGGTATCATAATTTGTTCCAACACACACACACTTGTTGTCAGACCACCTGACAAAAAGAATTTCTTCATTTGTGTCAAACATATAATCATAGGTGCCTCGTTTCTCGTTTTTCATGATATTTGTTGGCCGTAAAGGACATTTGCTCACTCTGCTTTCCCTGACTGTGCCTGTGGCCTGATAACCGAGATTCCTAAGACGAACTAACAAATCATACCCAGTGAAAAAGTTGTCAAAGAAAACAAAATGAGAATTTGGTACTTTCACTGCCTCTAACATTCTCAAAACAACCTTTGTTCCGAATAGCAGGCCATCATTATCATCATTACTAGAACTCTTGCCACAATACAAGTAAAAATTATAGCAGTAACCTGAGGCTCCACATACAGCCCAGAATTTGTATCCAAATCTGATGGGTTTACCTCTCATAAACTGCTTCAATGAAGCAGTACTTCACCATCATTTCATCTACAGATATGAATTCCTCAAATATGCCAAACTGCTGAAATGACTCTTTGGCTAGTGACAATAGAGACCTAATTTTGAACCCTTTGCCATGTGTATTGTCCTTGGCATCTTCATTATTGCAAAAATGTATGAGACTTTTCACAAGCTGATAACGATTTCTTGACATTGCCCTTTGAATGATTGGGACCCCGAGATCTTCCTCACTTGACCAGTAATCTCTCTCAGAAGGAACTTTGTGATATCCAGAAAATAGTAATATTCCAATGAATGTTTGCAACTCATTAACACCGAATGTAAAATCACGCATATTTTTACATGAAATTGCATAGCGAATTGTCTCTTTGACAATGTGCTCATAGATGCCGGGAGTCATAAGTTTCTCAAACAGTTCCAGAGGTGATAAAGCCTCTAGATTATCTTTCATTTTCTGCAAACAATCCCTGTGATGTTTGGAACGCCCTTTGACCTTTCTGTATTCAGGAGTTTTGTGTTTCCATACGGGTTCAGAGTCACAAAATTTGCGTTTTTTTCTGGATGATGTAGCGGCTTTAGCTTTATTTTCAGCATGCTCTTCTATCGGCACTATCCACATGAACTTCTAAGGTACCAGGAACATCTTGAACAGATATCTCACCCATTTCATCTTCAGCTATATCCTCCTCGTCAGTCAGTTCATCTACATCCGGTGGTACAATAATCACATCAGCTCTTTCAGCTGTATCTTCCTCTTCATCCTCATCAAACAATAATTCAAGGGCTTTCTCAATTGTGAGTGCAGAACGTTGTCTCTTCGCCATCTATGATGAAATTGAATAATATACTTAAGCTTATAAAAGAGAATAATAATGATAAAATAAAACAAAAAATAGCAATTCATTCTGTATTTTTTATTCTTAAATTTTGGCTTGCATTGGCCATGTGAGGGGAAACAGATCCCTCGCACATTGACACTACTATTATACAGTAACTATATAACTACTATAACTAAATAGTTGCACTATCATAATGCACCAACCTTTGAAACAATATTCAGTCAGATGTGTTGCCTACGACGATCCGAGCACAAATGACGTATTAGTGGGTGTAGCAGGCACCGTCATCCATGGCATGTTGTAAAATGAATATAATCAGAGGGAGTCACAGGTTCTTTTATCGTTGTGCTGTTGTGACCTGTAGTAGCACATGCTTCTATTATATTGTCCCAGTGTCCTCATTTGAGGACAGGCATTTTATAACATTGCTGGCTTGCTGGGTACTAATAATACTTACCTGATATATAATGTACATGGTAAATCAGCGTCTTAGAAACATGTGACAACACCTATAATATCGTTGTCGATAGAGTAGTACTCTGTATTGAAGATGAAATGTTGGCTTATTTGTGGCTCAATTTATCCCTGAAATTGGACCCCAACTAAATGCTTTTGTATGCATCAGTGAAGCATAGTTTTAACATAAGGTTGTTGCAAAAACATTATAGTTTGTATTT
>NW_027467478.1:37500-40000 GCF_046742065.1 Oratosquilla oratoria
GCTTCTTCAGAGGAACATAGTTTGAAGTCAAGTTGGTCAATATATATGGCAAAAGAAGGAACGTGGCAAAGTGTCAGGTTGGTCCCCCACTCGACCTCATCTGTCGGTGTGGCGGGCTGTCACAGCGGGTGGACCAATTATCCGCCTGTTGTTCGCGTGGCTGAAACGTCCGTCTGGATCAGGGGCTCTGTGCTTATTATTCATTACGACAAAGTGTGCTGCTGCTTTAGCCCATATTAAATCCCCAGTCCTCTTATTAATGTTGTCATAGATGTTGATAAAGACGGACTCCATCGCCTTTCTCTCCTACCGTGTAATGTTATCCATGAGAATTTTCGCCTGGTCCCATTTTGGTAGATGGCCTCTTCCGTCGACATGGTTAACTATTGCACTACTAACCCTGTGGTGTCTTACATCTGCTCGGTGTTCTTTTAATCTGGTGTCTAAGCCTCTGCCGGTTTCACCAATGTATTTTCTGTCACATCCACCACACGGGATTTCGTAGACTACGCTGTTTATATTTAAGGTTGGGTCTTTCTTCTTGATTAAAAGGTCCTTTACTTTCGTACCTGTGGAAGTCGCAAGACGAATGTTGGAGGAGGATAAGATTTTATCTAGGTCTCTCGTTAGATTGGAATTTGGGACCACCCAATACTTAGTGTTGGACTTTTCTCTTTTGTTGCGTAGTATACTACGAGCCTTCTCCTCCAGGGTGCAAAGTAACCCTCTGGGGTATTTGAGCCCTTCAAAAGTTGTTTTAATCATTTTAATTTCATCCGCTAGAAATTCGTCACTGCAAATACGAAGTGCTCTTAAGAACAGGCCTATCACCACACCAGTCTTTGTCCTCTTATTATGTGCACTGTAGTAATGAATGAAGTCATTTTTATTCGTTGGTTTCCTGTAAACTTTAAATTTAACGCCACATCCTGATCTTATTAATTCGGTGTCTAGAAAAGGTAGTTGTCCGTCTATCTCATTTTCGATCGTGAATTGGATGTTAGAATTCACACTATTTAGATTAGATAATAAGTTTTGAATTACATCGGTGAAACCGGCAGATGTTTAGACACCAGATTAAAAGAACACCGAGCAGATGTAAGACACCAAAGGGTTAGTAGCGCAATAGTTAACCATGTCGACGAAAGAGGCCATCTACCAAAATGGGACCAGGCGAAAATTCTCATGGATAACATTGAGTTTCTACTGTACTTCCTTTTTACTTCCTTCCTTAGAATTTTATGACTAAATACTAAAAATACTCCCAAGTACAGTATTAGGCCTTTCAGGAGAGGCAACCCCCGAGGCAGGACGGAAAACATCACGCTACAGCCTCGGAGTAGCGAGGTTCGAGAGAACGGACAAGCCAGCCAATGAGCGTACGTAGAAAACTGTCTCGCCCTCTCAACCAATGAGGGGACGAGAATAGGTCATTCTTCCAGCCAATCACACGCTGTATTTCTGCATTTTTGAACTATATAAACCCATCCATTTGTTCCATAGTTTAGCTCTGTTGCAATTAATATCCAAAAATTATCACACTGACCAGAAAAAACTAATGACCTCACTGTTGTTGTTTCAGCTCAAGGCCCTCCGTCAGCAAGGGAGATCAGTCGTCCTCAACTGGGTGCCGGGACACATCGGCATCCAGGGAAATGAAGCGGCAGACAGGGTGGCCAGAAGAGCGGCCACAGGGGACATGGAAGGCGGAATCGGTGTCCTCCCGAGCCGAACTGAGATCTTGGCCATTGCAACGAGAGCGATGGCCAAGAGGGAACTACAAAGCCATAGGAACCTAACAGCCCAGAGGCCGTCAGCACGCTGGTATCAAGTTGCCACAGCGTATGAGCGACTGACCCCTGGAGTCCGTCTCTCCAGGATAGAGGAAGTCACCCTTCATCGACTCCGTCTCGGGTATCGATGCTTCTCGGAGGTGACGGGACAGCCGGAGGCCTGCATCCACTGTGGAGAGGCCGGCGCAAACGGGCTAGATCATTATGTGGCCCTTTGCCCGGCGACCAGATTTCTACGTGCGGGCCCCAGGACCTCGGCTGGGGGACTCATCCGTCGACTGACGGTGTCCCTTAACTCGTATCGGCTGGGACGCCTCCTTCAAGTGCCGCCCCCCAGATGATACGGATGGGTTCTGTTCGACTGTACTCTCTTGCTGATTTTTGACTTTTTTGACTTATGACACATTTTAATTTAAGCCAAGGACTAATGCTTTCTTCTCTTCACCTAGGTAACTGCGCATGATGCCTTAGACTGGACCGGATGGGACGCGACGGGTGCAGGAACCACGTCGGCTGGACCGGATGGGACGCGACGGACTCATAGGACACTAACCACGTCGGCTAGATCGTGGAGACCGTACAGCGCAACATATATTGACATATTTTTAACAAATGTACATGTAACTTATTGTAAAAGGCATACTTGTATGCCTTCTAGGAATATGGGTAGAGACCCAAACAAGATGTATTTCTTGTAAATCAATAAA
>NW_027467478.1:50000-52500 GCF_046742065.1 Oratosquilla oratoria
AAGTCTTGGTCGTCTCGGTCGAGTATGGAAGAACAGTTTCCATAACATGTGATGAACAAGAGAACATAATTCTTCCAATATGGTGAGCTAGATTAACGAACCATTTTTGCACAACGAGATTAGGTTAACCATTTCCGTTGCGGAGGGAAATTTTCTTAACTGAATAAAGTCGTCTAGCGACAGATAAAATCAAACCTAAACCTGAAGAGAAACGAAGGAAGATTTTCCCCCTTTTCGGCTGAATAAAATGACGAGGCGTCACCCGATATAAACACGAAAGTCGTTAAACGAATTAATGACTTTGATTACAGGCTTTTGTTGTGATGATTTGATTTATATTTTGTTTATTTATTATAACATTTCTTCGATTGACGAACGAATCATGAGAAGTATTGTCAAGGAAATATCAATGAAATCTTACGCTCTGTAGATGAAGAAGCAAAATTTCAATTCAGTCTATGTTAACATTAACAAGATATTAACTTTCTTCTCGGAAATAGTACTGCACCCTCCAAGAGGTCACGTTACTAAACTATTCTGTTACTCTAAGGCTCATTACACACGCATCGACTTTTAGCCGTGCGCCGTTCACGACAAGACGTCGTGTTCTCAAATAACCATGGGTGTTTATGTGTTTTTTTTTTCTTTGTACGTCACGACCGCCACAACGTGTGAAAGCATCCGCACACTCATGGGCATTTGAGAACTCGACTTTGTGTCGTGGACGGCGCACGGCGAAAAGTCGATACATGTGAAACGAGCCTAAAGAGGACTGTACGCTTCCCTGTAATTACACTGGAATGACGTCGACTGGAATGACGTCAACTGGAATGACGTCAACTGGAATGACGTCAACTGGAATGACGCGCCGTTTTATATGACATCTTTAACAAGAGACGTCAACTTCGAACTCGCCTAGTGTAGGCCTTATGGTCTCTTGCAGTCTCCTTCATTCTTATGTTATCTATCATAACAACGCCCTCCCTAGATTGATGCTCATAAGAAACTACTTTTAATCCCTTTGTGTCAAAACGGTTCGTTAATCTAGTTCACCGTATTGAAAGGATTATGTTCTCTTGTTCACCACATGTTATGGAAACTGTTCTTCCATACTCGACCGAGACGACCAAGACTGAGTCCCTTCAAGTCGACCATGCGCTGAAGACTTCGTGTCACACCCATAGGCCCTGTTCATACTAGCGGTTTGAACCGCGGAGGTTTAGTTACAATGTAAGTCAATGGAAACGTTCACACACAGCCGTGTATTTTTTTCCCTTGACTCTTATCCTGATATAAGTCGTTTGCTGCTCCTTGAAACCCTAAAATCAAAGAAGACTAGCCATGGTCATCATTTCTTAGATCGAGATGAGTACGATCAGACCAGGAAGCGTCGAGTGTCAGAATCCCACGGAGTGCCGGCTGAGAACGGAAGGCAGAATCACGTGACCTACTCTGTCCACGTCACTTATGATGTTGCGCTGTCATTACCTAAGCTTCGTTAAAACTATCTAATTTGCTTCCGCACCTGGGTGATAAGACAAGAGCTTGAAAAAATATTTTTAGTTCAGTCCACATCAACTCAGTCTTCTTTTTTTATCCAAACCTAATTGAAGATAATCTAATTACGTCGTTACTTCGATGAATGTTAATCAGAGAAATCTAGTCAGAAAATTTGGTAATACAATCAAGAAAATTGAAAGTGTTTTACTTTGTGAATTTCAACGAAACATAGACGTACACACACACACACACACACACACACACACACACACACACACACACACACACACACACACACACACACACACACACACACACACACACACACACACACACACACACACACACACACACACACAAACACGCACACAAAGGGATTTACAAATCCAGATGAATTAGCCTATCGTCGGCCAGAACTAAATTGTTAAAGATGGCAGACTCTTTCAAAGTGTTAACTAACCCAGATTTAACATATTCATTACAAAGGCGCATCCTCAGTTTAATAAAAACCATCCGGAGACATCCATAATAAAACCTACAAAGTCCGACACGGTTATGAAAGTGACCGAAGATGGCGTGGCTTGCCGTTTGTCGATTTTATTCATTTTAGACGATCTACTGGAGAATTGGTCCGCGTCCATCCACTTTAAGATGTTTGAGTTTCATTTCCTCCCTCTGCTGTTATTATTATGTGTTTATTTAGCCCGGGATTTACTCCTTCTGGCTCTTCCATTGTGCCCACATACCCCCATCTCTCCTTCCCTCTCCCCTCTCTCTCTCTCTCTCTCTCTCTCTCTCTCTCTCTCTCTCTCTCTCTCTCTCTCTCTCTCTCTCTCTCTCTCTCTCTCTCTCTCTCTCTCTCTCTCTCTCTCTCTCTCTCTCTCTCTCCGTCTCTCTTTAAATATATATGTATATATATATATTTTTTTTCCCGACGATTCCGCTCCTCTTTGCACAGAGGCGCTGGTCCCCGTAGACTTTTCTTTCTTTCTTTCTTTCT
>NW_027467478.1:57500-65000 GCF_046742065.1 Oratosquilla oratoria
GTCTCATAAGGACATAAAGCCAGAGAACGTCTTGCTATATTAGGAACCGATCTCAGGGGAACTCAAAATGAAATTAATCGACTTCGGATGCGGGGAAACCATTAAAGGTTATATGGGAAGACATACGGGCGGAACAACGATTTACTGGCCACCTGAGTACATTGCCGATGGAGAATTCCTACACGTCCCGGCGACCGTATGGAGTCTCGGGACGCTATTGTACTACCTGGTGTGCCAAGACGATCCGTTCTACGACGAAGACGAGATCGAGAAGGCTCAACCGCCCTTCCCCGACGACCTTCCCCATCAGTGCCGAGACTTGATTATGAAATGTTTTGCCATGGACCCATGGGAGCGGCCCACCCTTCACGGGATCTTATCCCACCCTTGGCTGAAGGGTCTTGGCCGCTCCAAGGACGGGGACGAGCTTGAGGACCCCGATCCTAAGCTATTCCCTCCAGAAGTCTTCAAGAAACTTCGTCTCAAGAAACCCAAGAAGAAACAGAACCCCAAGCCCCCAAAAGGAAAAACAATAAACGAGGTCCACCAGAAGCTAACGACGTGGAAGTTATTCCGCCTATGCAGAAGCGGCATAAAAAGGATTAATCAAGCCCACAATGTCCTCATCAATTTTTGCATGCTAAAAGTGTCGATAGCACGCCGTGATGAAACATATCCAGTAAGAAGCTCTCTAGGCTCTGAAAGAACAGCTTTATGAAAACATAGAGAAGGAAATAAGTCTTGGCCAGCAAGCGCGCCCTTCGAATTTTCAACATTAAAAACAAAGGCAGACACTCCAACGAGTGATACGTGTATCTATGAAAGAAAGAGTCATCAAAAGCATCTACAGGGCTTAAGGTAATAATAAAAAGCTTTTCACCGGAAGTGTAGAAAACAAAGGGGTCAGTCCGAATTTTCGATTCTGCATTAGATGAAGATTCCCAAACGATTCCTTTTTGGGTCAAAGGAACAAGTCAGAGAAAGGGGCTCAATGTAAATATTCAGTTGAAAACTGATCATATGTCCAAACCGTACATCAGAAATCGAGAGAACCAAATGAAAAATGTAAAGTTTCTCCAAAGTCATAATAATGACAAGGATGAAAGAGCCATAGTTACATGGAAAGGGCATATATACATATATGGACTACCAGAGTGATGGAAAACATCCGTATAATATATAAAGAAACGCGGAAAAGAGCCTAAGAGCACAAACTCTCTTTACGTCATGACAGTGATAGAGCTGAAAGAAGCATTCTTCAAAAAGAGCCATAAAGAGTTAAAGAAAAAAGCACAATGAATATGAACAGCAAGAGGACAGAAAATACCCGTTGAGTTAGTAGAAAACACAGTAAAGAGCAAGAAAAAATCCAGTAAAGGAATTACTCTTAAAGAGCCATGCACAGGGGGAGAACACTCCCCTCAGCTGAATAAAATTCTCTCTCTCTCTCTCTCTCTCTCTCTCTCTCTCTCTCCTTCTCTCTCTCTCCTTCTCTCTCTCCTTCTCTCTCTCTCTCTCCTTCTCTCTCTCTCTCACCTTCTCTCTCTCTCTCTCTCCTTCTCTCTCTCTCTCCTTCTCTCTCTCTCTCTCTCTCTCTCCTTCTCTTTCTCTCTCTCTCTCTCTCTCTCTCTCTCTCTCTCTCTCTCTCTCTCTCTCTCTCTCTCTCTCTCTCTCTCTCTCTCTCTCTCTCTCTCTCTCTCTCTCTCTCTCTCTCTCTCTCCTTCTCTCTCTCTCTCTCTCTCTCTCTCTCTCTCTCTCTCTCTCTCTCTCTCTCTCTCTCTCTCTCTCCTCTCTCTCTCTCTCTCTCTCTCTCTCTCTCTCTCTCTCTCTCTCTCTCTCTCTCTCTCTCTCTCTCTCTCTCTCTCTCTCTCTCTCTCTCTCTCTCTCTCTCTCTCTCTCTCTCTCTCTCTCTCTCTCTCTCTCTCTCTCTCTCTCTCTCTCTCTCTCTCTCTCTCTCTCTCTCTCTCTCTCTCTCTCTCTCTCTCTCTCTCTCTCTCTCTCTCTCTCTCTCTCTCTCTCTCTCTCTCTCTCTCTCTCTCTCTCTCTCTCTCTCTCTCTCTCTCTCTCTCTCTCTCTCTCTCTCTCTCTCTCTCTCTCTCTCTCTCTCTCTCTCTCTCTCTCTCTCTCTCTCTCTCTCTCTCTCTCTCTCTCTCTCTCTCTCTCTCTCTCTCTCTCTCTCTCTCTCTCTCTCTCTCTCTCTCTCTCTCTCTCTCTCTCTCTCTCTCTCTCTCTCTCTCTCTCTCTCTCTCTCTCTCTCTCTCTCTCTCTCTCTCTCTCTCTCTCTCTCTCTCTCTCTCTCTCTCTCTCTCTCTCTCTCTCTCTCTCTCTCTCTCTCTCTCTCTCTCTCTCTCTCTCTGTCTCTCTCTCTCTCTCTCTCTCTCTCTCTCTCTCTCTCTCTCTCTCTCTCTCTCTCTCTCTCTCTCTCTCTCTCTCTCTCTCTCTCTCTCTCTCTCTCTCTCTCTCTCTCTCTCTCTCTCTCTCTCTCTCCTTCTCTCTCTCTCTCTCTCTCTCTCTCTCTCTCTCTCTCTCTCTCTCTCTCTCTCTCTCTCTCTCTCTCTCTCCTTCTCTCTCTCTCTCTCCTTCTCTCTCTCTCTCTCCTTCTCTCTCTCTCTCTCTCTCTCTCCTTCTCTCTCTCTCTCTCTCTCCTTCTCTCTCTCTCTCTCTCTCTCCTTCTCTCTCTCTCTCTCTTTCTCCTTGTCTCTCTCTCTCTCTTTCTCCTTCTCTCTATCTCTCTCCTTCTCCTTCTCTCTCTCTCTCTCTCTCTCTCTCTCTCTCCTTCTCTCTCTCTCTCTCTCTCTCTCCTTCTCTCTCTCTCTCTCTCCTTCTCTCTCTCTCTCTCTCTCTCTCTCTCTCTCTCTCTCTCTCTCTCTCTCTCTCTCTCTCTCTCTCTCTCTCTCTCTCTCTCTCTCTCTCTCTCTCTCTCTCTCTCTCTCCTTCTCTCTCTCTCTCTCTCTCCTTCTCTCTCTCTCTCTCTCTCTCTCCTTCTCTCTCTCTCTCTCTCCTTCTCTCTCTCTCTCTCTCTCCTTCTCTCTCTCTCTCTCTCTCCTTCTCTCTCTCTCTCTCTCTCTCCTTCTCTCTCTCTCTCTCCTTCTCTCTCTCTCTCCTCTCTCTCTCTCTCTCTCTCCTTCTCTCTCTCTCTCTCTCTCTCTCTCTCCTTCTCTCTATCTCTCTCTCTCTCTCTCTCTCTCTCTCTCTCTCTCTCTCTCTCTCTCTCTCTTTCTCTCCTTCTCTTCTCCTTCTTTCTCTTCTTCTCTCTCTCTTTCTTTCTCTCTCTCTTCTCTCTCTCATCTTTCTCTCTCTCTCTCTCTCTTCTCTCCTTTCCTCCTTCTCTCTCTTCTCTCTCTCTCCTCCTTCTCTCTCTCTCTCTCTCTCCTTCTCTCTCTCTTCTCTCTCTCCTTCTCTCTCTCTTCTCTCTCTCTCTCTCTCTCTCTCTCTCTCTCTCTCTCTCTTCCTCCCTCTCTCTCTCTCTCTCTCTCTTCTCTCTTCTCACTCTCTCTCTCCCTCTCTCTCCTCTCTCTCTCTCTCTCTCTTTCTCTCTCTTCTCTGCTCTCTAGAGGCACTTGGAGAAAAGTTGAGCTAGATAGACATTTGGGTCTATCTAAGGCAGTTTCTTCTAGTTGGTGATGTCAAAGTTTTTCTGGGCACATTTTTTTTTCTTTTTTTAATCCTTTCGCACCGTGTACAAATTCTGATAAGATGCACCGCCCAGCGGAGTTGCCTTTGCATCAGCAGTGGGACAAATGAAGATGCATTGAGGTACCTTCCGATTTCAGCGAGGAACAAGTACTCTTTGGAGACAGCTTGAGCAGAATGATTCTAACATTTCGATGTGACTTTGGTACGGTGCCAAAGCATCACAACCAATTAAGAGAATTGAGGGGCATCCATCACTGAACCACAACCTTCTTCATAGAAGGCCTCAGTGTTTGGATGCAGATATGCCGTGACGTCACTACGTTCGGTCATACGGCAGCAGCGCAATAGGCAGATTCATGGACGATACTATAATTTTATAATGAGGGCAGTTTATTTCATTCTCTCTTTTGAGGGCAGTGTGTGTGTGTGTGTGTGTGTTTTTTTTAATTTTATTTCATTCTTTCTTTCTATGTGTGTGTGTGTGTGTGTGTGTGTGTGTGTGTGTGTGTGTGTGTGTGTGTGTGTGTGTGTGTGTGTGTGTGTGTGTGTGTGTGTGTGTGTGTGTGTGTGTGTGTGTGTGAGAGAGAGAGAGAGAGAGAGCTGTGGTGCTGGACGGACGCGAGTGAATCCTAAATCGTATTATTCTGACTTTATTATCACGTAGTAAAGCCTATCAAGAGAATGAAATAGTGTGTGGTGCAATCGAGATAGGCCAACAGTGAAGTAACTATGGATAAGATAGACCCCACTAAATTAGTAAAGCTTGACGGTGATGAAAAGATATTCGGTAAGTGTACCTCGCTCTTGTGTACAACAGCAGTTAAGTGTGACCAATGCAAAGAACTCTTTCATCTTAAATGCTCTAGAATGCCGATTCATCTTTTGATCAAGTACTTTACTTCCCGTATAACCTATAACTGTGAGGAATGTGTCAAAGCGAATACAGAGGGATATGTGGAAATACTAGGCTGGGTCCAAAACGAGCTTGGAGCCGGCGCTCAGCCAACAAGTGATGACGTCAGCAAACAAGACAAGACCACAGCAACGGAGCAAACTACCAGTTACTACCAAGAACCAATTAGCAGATTGGAAAACAGCATTGCCGAGCTGCGTGCAGAAATGCACAGTCTCACACAAAAAGTGACAACTGATGGTAAGCAGAAATTATTTTCTCATGTATTACAGTCAACCAAGGATAGCCAACAGCTGGCAGAATATAAGAAAGCGAGAGGAATGTTAGAAGCAAATCAACAGGCTGTTTTCATAAAACGCAAAAGTGGTTCTACAGTAACAAAAGAAGATAACGATCAGATTGTAACAGCTCTGAAATCTGTCCCTACTGTATCAATGAGAAAAGTGACAGAAGACACGGTGAAGCTAGTATTCCCAAACAATACCATAACCACCCAAGCCGTAGAAGCCCTGGGAAAAACGCCCAACTCGAACCAGTATGAGCTCGCCCATCAGAAAAAATTGAAGCCTAAGTTAGCCGTGACATACGTACCAGACTCAATTGTGGATTCAGATTTAAACCAAATAATATTGGATAAGAACCCAAGTATTACTGAACTCATTGATGAAGAGAATGAAATAAAAGTTCTGACTAGTAAACCAAGTGCACCAGGGTTCAAAACTGTCATACTAGGTAGGAGTGTCACCAAGAATCAGAAATGCCGTCATGAAAAATGGGGGATGCATCTACCTGCATATGTCACGATGTCATGCAGGTGTGGTAATTGTTCACAGTATGGTCATAAGACTGAAAAGTGTACCCAGCTGAAACCCCGATGCGGATATTGTGCCGGAGAACACAGGTCAAATGATTGCACCACGAAAGATAACTTGAAATGTTGCCACTGTGCAGATGCCGATAGGCCACAAACAAACCATTCAATATTTAATATAAAATGCCCAGCATTCTTAGAAGCCAAAAACCGAGTTATCTGACGCACAAAGACATGTGAAGAGGATATAAATCCAAAAAAACTAAGATTAGAGCCAAGTCTACAGGTAAAAAGTCCTACATACCAAACAGATTCGCAAAATTGCTCACCCCCAGATTGCCAATTAAGCACACCACTACTCAATAGATCATCAATAATATGTTGCAACATAGAGGGTATTTTTCCCAGGAAAAAACATTATAAAAGAAATATGCTGGCTGAAATAGCTAGGACATGTAATGCAATATTAATGTGTTTTACCGAATCACACTTACGGCAAGATATAAAAGATGGGGAAATAAAAATTAGTGGTTTCCAACAGTTTCGAGGAGACCGCCTAGCAGGAAGGAAAAAAGGTAGAGTAATAGTTTATGTGAGGGATGATTGGTCTCGGCATACAAAAATGTTAGTAGCAGGTTCCGATGGTGAAACAGAATACGTAGTGCTATATATAGAGCGACTGAAAACGATCATAATTACTGTATACAGAGCGCCAGGATGTTCACAACAGAGTTTTCTAAATTTTAATGATTGTATAACGGAGGAGATACGGAGATTGGGACCACCAGAGCCAACAATAATTATAAACGGGGACTTCAACCTGCCAATTATAAAATGGGGACACCATGACAATATATGGGGGAACAGCCGTGGACAGACTACACTCTACAACGTTGGTGAACTTGGCAAACGAATTTTTACTGAAACAACTAATAAACGAACCTACGAGAGGAGAGAACATTCTCGACCTGGTATTTACTAATAACGAAGAATTGGTAAATACGATTGACATTGAAGACACTATACTATCAGACCACAAATTAGTGATAGTGGAGACGATGCTGGGTGATATAGGGACTGGAAATAATATCAGAAAACTAGAGTCTTTTGCAGCATTAAACTTCTTCCACTCTAAAGTCGACTGGAACGCAGTGAACAAGGAGATAGCAAACATTAACTGGAATTCAGAATTAGAGAATAAATCGATTAACATGATGGTCGAGTACATTCTCACCAAATTGCAAGATATATGCACTGCACTTATCCCCCAAAAGATAAAACGGCGACAGAAAACAATTCCTCGTGATCGGAGAATCTTAATGAAAAAAAGGACAAGACTGGTTAAAAAATTAAAAACCAACACGAGAAATAACCACCGAAGTCTAAAGAATAAAATCAAGACAATTGAAAATAAACTGGCTGAATCTCACGAAAATGAATTGAAGACAGAAGAAAGAAGAGCAGTGGATGCCATAAAGAATAATCCAAAATATTTTTACTCTTATGCTAGGTCAAAGTCGGAAATAAGAAGTTCTGTGGGACCCATTTCATGGCAAGGGAGGCAAATCACGGACCCCAAAGAGATTGCTGATGCCCTGGATGAACAATATAACTCAGTTTATAGCAAACCACTATGCAACACAACTATATACCAACCTTCACAGAATAGAGAAGGCCCACAACTAGAAGACATAGAATTCAACAGAGAAGATATAGAGCAGGCCATTGCATCAATAAATGCATTCTCTGCTGCAGGACCAGATATGGTTCCAGCTATACTCCTGAAAAAGTGCTCACACACTCTTTCCACTCCGTTATACATACTATGGCGTACTTCATTAGATGCAGGTCAGGTCCCGAGAGTGCTAAAACATAGTCTAGTCACACCGATATTTAAAGGTGGAGATAAAGCGGCTGCCAAAAATTATAGACCTGTGGGAAAAACCTCGCATATTATAAAGATTTTTGAGAGGATCCTTGTAAAGCGAATTGTCGATTTCATGAAAAGAAACGAGTTATATAATAAGGGCCAACACGGTTTTCGACAAGGACGATCCTGTTTGTCGCAACTTTTGCAACATAGAACGGACATACTGGGTTACCTGGAAAAAGAAATTGGAGTAGATGTCGTATACTTGGA
>NW_027467478.1:70000-75000 GCF_046742065.1 Oratosquilla oratoria
GAGAGATAATGGTGGAGATGTGTCTAGAAAGAGAGTTGATGATAACATACACAGTGTTTAGGAAATAAGCCAAGCATAAGTACACATGGGACAGGGAGGTGGGTGGAAGGCTGGTAGAAAGGGCTTTAATAAACTATACAGTGGTAACCGGGAGAAGAATAGGAAGAGTTTTGGATGTACATGTTCTAAAGGAAGAGAATGGGGAAATATCAAATAATTTTTGGTGGAACGTAAGTTGAGAGTAGAGGATAGATGGAGAAAGAGGAAAAGGACAGAAGGTAAGTAGGTGCTTAGAGTAAACTGCTTAAATGAGAAAGAAAAGTAAAAGGAGTACATGAAGAGGCTGAGAGAGGAGTGGGAGAGAGTGAAAGATAGAGTAGAACTAGGAGTGGAGGAGGAATGGGGATGTTTCAAGGAGGGAATGACAAGATATGCAAAGATGGTGTGTGCAACAAGGAGGACGGGAGGAAATAGAAGGAAGGGTAGTAAATGGTGGGATAATGAAGCAAAGAAAGCTGGAGAAGAAAAGATACAAGCATTCACAGGTTGGTTACGAAATAGGACGAGAGAATCATATGAGAGGTACAGAGACAAGAGAAGAAAAGTAAAGCATAAGATAAAGAAGGCAAAGGGGAGAGCAGATGTGAAATGAGATAAGAGTATTACAAATTTTTTTATTAAAGTAATGAAAAGAGGTGTTGGTAAGAAATTAAGAGAGGAAGAGGAGGCGAATCAAGTAGAGAAGAAAAGGTAAAAGGTGAAGATGGAGAGATGATAATGGAAGAGAAAGCAGTAAGATGAAGATGGGGAGAGTATTTTAGGGAACTGCTAAATGTGAAGGAGAATATGAAGGGAAAGGTAGTTGCAATGGGAAGCACTACGAAAATGACTGTGATGAGTGAGGAAAATGGAAGATAAATAAGGAAAAATGAGGTGAAAGCAGTTATTGAAATGATGAGATCAGGTAAGGCACCTGGGTTGGATGGGTGGCATGCGGAGTGTCTTATAAAAGAGGTAGAGTGATGGTAAATTGGCTGGTGCGGCTGTTTAATGTTTGTCTAAGAGAGGGTCGAGTGCCGAAGGACTGGAGGAGTGCCTGTGTAGTTCCACTTTACAAGGGAAAAAGGAAAAAGTGTGAGTGTAGTAGTTTCAGAGGGATCAGTTTGTTGAGTGTAGTTGTGAAGGTTTATGGTAGGCTTCTGATTGAGAGGATTAGGAGAGGAACAGAGGGAGTAATTGGTAAAGAGCATTGTAGGTTTGGGATAGGTAGTTATATCAAAACTAACTAGTTTAAAATCATAACCAATTTCTAGATTATTGAAATAATTAATGAAATCAACATTATCTGTGACATGGGGAAAGATATTGTACCCACTAAAGGACTCAAAATAGTAACAAGCCATTTGGATAAATTGTAAGTGACGGATCCTGTGGAACTGATGATAGGTCTAACTGGATAAACAGGTTTATGGATTTTAATCAATCCATACATGTAAGGCAAGGAAGGGGACAAAGAAGAAAAATGTTTTATCAGATCTTCACGCCCTTTCAAAATATTTTAACATTACGATTAAACTCACTATTTACAGATTCCAACGGGTTTCTAGTAAGTTTTGTACATGTTTCACAATCTCCCAATAATGTTCCCATTTTTTCATTGTAATCTAATTTGTTAAGAATAACAATGCAATTGCTTTTATCAGCTCTAGTAGTGTATAACTGTTCATCTCTTTTTAACTCTAGGTAAGACTTAAAAAACCTTTTAGGGCAATTTGGAATACCATTTGCTGATAAAGAAGCATATACAAAACCCTTGCTGATGTTGATGGTTTGAGTAGACACATCACCAAATTTGTCTAAATTGCAAAACCCTTTGGCAACCTTAACATATTCAATTCTTATTGTATCAATATGCTTCTGTAAGATTATGCGATTAAATTCTTGAAAGGGTTTATGACACATTCTCAACAGTCGATTGTTCAAAATCGATTTAGGCACAACCTGTTCTTGTAGGCAGGTTTTCAAGAAATGAAGACGGAGTTTAGTCTTGTACGATTTGATAAGTGAAGAAAAGAACCTGAAATAAGTAAGGGTTATGTTTACTCAATTCCATGCCTTAAATGTAACAAATTTTATATCGGCCAACCTGGCAAGACTTACAAACAAGGATAAATCAACACAAGTATAGTGTAAGGAGTGGGCAAATTTCCAGTGGGTTTTTTTCATGTAAGAGACCACAACCATCCTATTACTGGGATAATTCTAATGAAATAATTTCTTGTAGATCTTTATTAGAAAGAAACATTATCGAATCCAGTCACATTAAGCATACCTTCGATCAAAATATTTTTTTTAGTTTAGGTTTATATAAACTTGATGATTTTATTATTAAGAAAATTGTAAAAGAATGTTTCAAGTGTTTGCAGGCCGGGGTGACGTAACGTCATATGACCAAATGTCCTTAAAAGTAAACACTTCTCATCCTGGTTATGAAGCACCTTGTGTGTCCTTCCCATGTTTCCTAGCTTGTCTACTACTTTATGTATATATATATATATCCACCTATGCCTCTGTAACTGTGTATTCCTTGATAATGTCTTAAATAGACAAAAACGTTCCTAGTGTTTTTTTCTGCAAATTATTTCCATGTGGGCCTTATGAATTACTGCAATATATATATATATATATATATATATATATATATATATATATATATATATATATGTGTGTGTGTGTGTGTGTGTGTGTGTGTGTGTGTGTGTGTGTGTGTGTGTGTGTGTGTGTGTGTGTGTGTGTGTGTGTGTGTGTGTGTGTGTGTGTGTGTGTGTGTGTGTGTGTGTGTGTGTGTGTGTGTGTGTGTGTGTGTGTGTGTGTGTGTGTGTGTGTGTGTGTGTGTGTGTGTGTGTGTGTGTGTGTGTGTTTGTGTGTGTGTGTAATATATATTGTATTATCATCAACTTTTTCATTGATCTATTTATTTCTTTGTATTATAAATTTTATCTATTTAATCCATTGTTTCTTTTCTGTTGTTTGTTTAGTTGGTTGATAATTTATTCGTGTGTTTATTTAGTCATTCAATATGATTATATTGAAGGAGTTGAAATGGTCTTACAGGTGAGACATTTTTGGAAAAAAAAAAATGCCTAAAGACGGGAACGGCACCCGTGGATAGGGTCAAAGTCAGAAAGTATCTACACACCTCGCATGATATTTCTTTCTTTACATAAGTGATTTTTGGTAAACCAGACAGAAAGTATTTGACTACAACGTGCAGAGAGGCGAGAGAGCTGAACGAAAAAGCTTGTCTACCATAGTAAATCAGGTGAAAGAAAACGTAATTGGTAAGGAAAAATGTTAGAAAAGAAATATATATATATAAATATATATATATATATATATATATATATATATATGTATATATATACAAATATTTATATATATATATACATATATATAAGAAAGGGTAGTGAATGGTGGGATGAGGAAACAAAAAAGGTTGTAGAAGAGAAGAAGCGAGCTTTCACAGATTGGTTACAAAATAGGACGAGGGAGTCATATGAGAGGTACAAAGAAAAGAGAAGTAAAGCAAAAGGTAAAGGTGCAAAGAGGAGAGCAGATGTGAAATGGGGTAAGAGTTTGACAGAAAATTTTGAAAGTAATAAAAAGATGTTTTGGAAAGAAATTAAGAGAGGAAGAGGAGGCGAATCAAGTAGAGAAGAAAAGGTAAAAGGTGAAGATGGAGAGATGATAATGGAAGAGAAGGCGGTAAGGGGAAGATGGGCAGAGTATTTTAGGGAGTTGCTTAATGTGAAGGAGGATAGGGAAGGAAAGATTGCTGCAGTGGGAAGTGCGAAGAAAATGAGAGTGATGAATGAGGAGAATGGAGGAGAAATAAGGAAGGATGAGGTGAAGGCAGTTGTTAAGATGATGAAAGCAGGTAAGGCACCTGGTCTGGATGGATGCCATGCGGAATGTCTGAAAAAGGGAGGTACAGTGATGGTGGACTGGTTGGTGAGGTTATTTAATGTTTTTTGGAGAGAGTGTAGAGTGCCGGAGGACTGGAGGAGTGCATGTATAGTTCCTCTTTACAAGGGAAAAGGGGACAAGTGTGAATGTAGTAGTTTCAGAGGGATTAGCTTGTTGAGTGTAGTTGGGAAGGCTTATGGGAGGATCTTGGTTGAGAGGATTAGGAGAAGAACAGAAGGAGTAATTGGTGAGGAACAGTGTGGATTTAGGACAGGCAGAGGTTGTGTAGATCAGATCTTTGTGGTAAGACAGATATGTGAGAAAGCTATAGGAAAGAGGAAGGATGTTTTTTGGGCTTTTATGGATCTGGAAACGGCTTATGATAGGGTAGACAGAAAGGCATTGTGGGAGGTTATGAAGATATATGGGATAGGAGGAAAGCTTCTGGGAGCTGTCAAGAGTTTTTATGAGAATAGTAGAGCTTGTGTCAGGATTGGAAATGGAGAGAGTGAGTGGTTCGAGGTAAAGGTGGGACTTCGTCAAGGATGCGTTATGTCACCCTGGCTGTTCAACTTATACATGGATGGGGTGGTGCGAGAGGTAAATGCAAGGGTAGTGGGCAAGGGATTGGAGATGGTTAAAGAAAATGGAGAAAAGTGGGAGGTGAGCCAGCTGTTGTTTGCGGACGACACTGCGCTTGTGGCAGGATCGGAGGAGGGATTGAGGAAGTTGGTGGCAGAGTTTGGGAGAGTATGTGATAGAAGAAAGCCAAAGATAAATGTGGGTAAAAGTAAGGTGATGAGATGTACAAGGGGTGAAAGTGGCAGAAGACTGGAAGTGAGCATTAAGGGAGAGTGACTGGAGGAAGTGGATAGTTTTAGATACTTGGGTGCAAATGTGGTAGGGAAAGGTGGAGTGAAAGTGGAGGTAGAATGTAGATTGAGAGAAGCGAGTAAATGCCTTGGTGGATTAAAGAGTGTAATGAGGAATAGACATTTGGGAATGGATGCTAAGAGGAGACTGTATGAAGGAGT
>NW_027467478.1:87500-97500 GCF_046742065.1 Oratosquilla oratoria
TGTGTGTGTGTGTGTGTGTGTGTGTGTGTATGTGTGTGTGTGTGTGTGTGTGTGTGTGTGTGTGTGTGTGTATCAACAACCACAATACACTTTAATTCTAAGCCATCAACATCGGGAGATCCAATGGAGGCCACATGCAGAAATTGAAATGCGGTACTTCCGAAGACTTGAACTCAGCGATCACATGACAAGTGTCGTAGTAACTTACCAACTACGCTATCAAGAGAGATATCTCTTGATAGTGAAGTTGGTAAGTTACTACGACACTTGTCATGTGATCGCTGAGTTCGAGTCCTCGGTTGTACCGCATTTTAATTTCTGCATGTGGCCTCCGTTGGGTCTCCCGATGTTGATGGCTTAGAATTAAAGTGTATTGTGGTTGTTAAAATGTATCTCTAATCACTCCCACCGAGTGTTCTCACTTGAGTCGTAAAAGTCGACAAAAATGGATGGAGATAGGACTAGACATCCTACTCTTTGTAGTGCTAAAAGGCCCAAAGGGGATAAAAAAAAAAAAAAATCATAAGAGGATCTGGGAGGAGTTTTCCGACCAGAATCCTATATAAGTATGTGAAGAGATAGGTAAGCGTATGGTGGAGTGGAAGGAGTTTTTTTTCAAGGTTAATGTGAGAAAGAAAAGTAGAAGGAGGACATGAAGAGGCTGAGAGAGGAGTGGGAGAGAGTGAAGGATAGAGTAGAACTAGGAGTGGAGGAGGAATGGGGATGTTTCAAGGAGGGAATGACAAGATGTGCAAAGATGGTGTGTGCAACAAGGAGGACGGGAGGAAATAGAAGGAAGGGTAGTAAATGGTGGGATAATGAAGCAAAGAAAGCTGGAGAAGAAAAGATACAAGCATTCACAGGTTGGTTACGAAATAGGACGAGAGAATCATATGAGAGGTACAGAGACAAGAGAAGAAAAGTAAAGCATAAGATAAAGAAGGCAAAGAGGAGAGCAGATGTGAAATGAGATAAGAGTATTACAGAATTTTTTTAAAGTAATAAAAAGAGGTGCTGGTAAGAAATTAAGAGAGGAAGAGGAGGCGAATCAAGTATAGAAGAAAAGGTAAAAGGTGAAGATGGAGAGATGATAATGGAAGAGAAAGCAGTAAGATGAAGATGGGGAGAGTACTTTAGGGAACTGCTAAGTGTGAAGGAGAATATAAAGGGAAAGGTAGTTGCAATGGGAAGCACTACGAAAATGACTGTGATGAGTGAGGAAAATGGAAGATAAATAAGGAAAAATGAGGTGAAAGCAGTTATTGAAATGATGAGATCAGGTAAGGCACCTGGGTTGGATGGGTGGCATGCGGAGTGTCTTATAAAAGAGGTAGAGTGATGGTAAATTGGCTGGTGCGGCTGTTTAATGTTTGTCTAAGAGAGGGTCGAGTGCCGAAGGACTGGAGGAGTGCCTGTGTAGTTCCACTTTACAAGGGAAAAAGGAAAAAGTGTGAGTGTAGTAGTTTCAGAGGGATCAATTTGTTGAGTGTAGTTGTGAAGGTTTATGGTAGGCTTCTGATTGAGAGGATTAGGAGAGGAACAGAGGGAGTAATTGGTAAAGAGCATTGTAGGTTTGGGATAGGTAGTTATATCAAAACTAACTAGTTTAAAATCATAACCAATTTCTAGATTATTGAAATAATTAATGAAATCAACATTATTTGTGACATGGGGAAAGATATTGTACCCACTAAAGGACTCAAAATAGTAACAAGCCATTTGGATAAATTGTAAGTGACGGATCCTGTGGAATTGATGATAGGTCTAACTGGATAAACAGGTTTATGGATTTTAATCAATCCATACATGTAAGGCAAGGAAGAGGACAAAGAAGAAAAATGTTTTATCAGATCTTCACGCCCTTTCAAAATATTTTAACATTACGATTAAACTCACTATTTACAGATTCCAACGGGTTTCTAGTAAGTTTTGTACATGTTTCACAATCTCCCAATAATGTTCCCATCTTTTCAATGTAATCTAATTTGTTAAGAATAACAATGCAATTGCTTTTATCAGCTCTAGTAGTGTATAACTGTTCATCTCTTTTTAACTCCAGGTAAGACTTAAAAAACCTTTTAGGGCAATTTGGAATACCATTTGCTGATAAAGAAGCATATACAAAACCCTTGCTGATGTTGATGTTTTGAGTAGACACATCACCAAAATTTGTCTAAATTGCAAAACCCTTTGGCAACGTTAGCATAGTCAATTTTTATTGTATCAATATGCTTCTGTAAGATTATGCGATTAAATTCTTGAAAGGGTTTATGACACATTCTCAACAGTCGACTGTTCAAAATCGATTTAGTCACAACCTGTTCTTGTAGGCAGATTTTCAAGAAATGAAGACGGAGTTTAGTGGAAATTGGTATGTTATAACACATTTGTAAATGTTCACTATAAACCCACTATCGGAGAAATAATAACGGAAGTACAGGGAAACTGTATATTTCGACTACTATCTGTAGTCCTCTTCAGCAGAATAGTTACAAGAAGTTAAGGTACAAGTATATATGTACCCCTCACTACCTCATATATACTTGTACCTTAACTTCTTGTACATTAACTACTTGTACCTTAACTTCTTGTACCCCTCACTACCTCATATATACTTGTACCTTAACTTATGTAACTATTCTGCTGAAGAGGACTACAGATAGTAGTCGAAATATACAGTTTCCCTGTACTTCCGTTATTATTTCTCCGATAGTGGGTTTATAGTGAACACGGAGTTGTCTTGTACGATTTGATAAGTGAAGAAAAGAACCTGAAATAAATAAGGGTTGTGTTTACTCTATTCCATGCCTTCAATGTAACAAATTTTATATCGGCCACAAGTATAGTGTAAGGAGTGGGCAAAGAAAATAACCTGAAATAATTGTATATCATAGGTTCAAATTTAAAAACCAATGATAGACAAAAGAGAAGTGTAATAGTAGTGGCTTTAGGAGCTCTTGCTGGAGTGGGAATTGCCAGTTTTGCCTTCCTTCCTGATCTGAAACTTTCCATTAATAGATTGAAGAAAAAGGTTGCAAAAATTGATGATTTACAAACAAGCATTAAAAACATTGAGTGAATGATCTCTGATATTTCAGATAACTTAGAGAATCTCAGTTTGAAACAAAGTGAACAAGAGAATACAATGCAACTTTTCTTGTTACTCAATACTATGCATTTGAAATGATCTGAGATGCAAGTTCAGTTGGAATCTTTTGTACAAGATTTAGTTATGGCAAATTCGGGTCAAGTAACTTCTTTTCTCCTTCCAATACCTCAACTCATTAAAATCATTAATTCAGCAAGGAAGGATTGGAACTTTGAACCTTTCTTTGAGGAAGCTAATGTGGCCTTATATTACCCATTATTGACCTCATACTTAAATATAACCTTAGTGATAATAGAAATTCCTTTTTCATCAGACATAAGATTTAACTTATTCAAATTGATAACTTTCCCATTGAAGGTAAATGGTTCATTATATGAAGTAGATATTCCAGTTGTAGATCCAATCAATTACATCCTTTCTGTAGACAATCTAAAAGAAAGCATGATCTCTAATGATAAATTAAATGGTTGTAAAAAAGTTAATAAGAATCTTTATCTTTGTCATTCTTCTCTTTTTGTGTTCCGTGAAGCTTTGAAAAATTCATGTGAAGCTTCTCTGGTTAGGAATGTGTCTGTTATGAACAATTGCCATCATCAAAAAAATTCTGTAGACCAAATTCCTCATTGTAACATACAAGGATCTCATTATCTGTTTTTCCCTAACAAGAAAAAAATAGCAATCAATTGTCCCGGGTTGAGTCCTAAATTGGATTTGGTTGAAGGTCTTATCTCTGTAATTGATACCTGTGAATTGCATGGAGGCACTATTTTCACCATTTCTAATACCCTTAATGCCATGCATTTAACAGAAGATTCATATATTTCAACCTTCAACTTCACATTGCCTGAAAACTCACCTCCTTTGAAAATTAAGAGAAGATCATTGTCAAGATCTCCCTCAAATGATTTTTCTATTACAACAATTATTCTTATACTTTTTTTTTCAATATTATTGTCTGGACTCATTTCCATTGTTGTATTCCGGAGGTTGACTCTGTCAAAACCCATTAACCATATTAACCATGTGTCTGCTTAACTTGCCTTTTATATTGACATGCTTTTATGTATTATTCACAATTAATTGCATATATTCTGCATTTTGGAGGGTTGCTTATATCTTTGATATACAATTTTACGCAATGGCAGATTAGCTCATTAGGATGAATTCTAAATATATATTAGCAAGCCCTGTAAGAGGGAAATAAGAAATTGGTCGGGACGACCAACGGTAGCTGCCGAACCCTGTAAGAGGCTGTCTTTCTCCCCACCTCTTCCTTCTCTCTCTCTCTCTCTCTCTCTCTCTCTCTCTCTCTCTCTCTCTCTCTCTCTCTCTCCCTCTCCCCTCCTTCTCCTCCTCCTCTTCCTACCCTCCTTATGTCTCTCCTCCTCCTCCTCCTCCTTCTCCTCCTCCTCCTCCTCCTCCTCCCTCCTCCTCCTCCTCCTCGTCTTTCTTCTCTCTCCCTCTCTCCCCCACGTTCCTTCTCTCTCTTTCTCCCCACCTTCTCTCTCTCTCTCTCTTTTCCTCTTCCTCCTCTTCCTTCCTCTCCCCTCCTCTTACTCTTCTTCCTCCTCTTTTTATATCCCCTCCTCTCTCTCTCTTGTATCTCTATCTCCTCCTCTTCCTTCTCTCTCTTGCTCTCTCTCTCTTTTCCTCTTCCTCGTCTTCCTTCCTCTCCCCTCCTCTGCCCTCCTCTTCCTTCTCTTCCTTCTCTCTTTCTCTCCCCTTCTCTCCTTCCTCTCTCTTTTGCTCTCTCTCTCTCTCTCTCTCTCTCTCTCTCTCTCCTTTCTCTCTCTCTCTCTGTCTCCTACTTTTCTTCCTTCTCTCTCTCAGGGTTGCGGAGTCGGATGGTATAAGGTCCGACTCCGACTCCGACTCCTTTGATTCCTCCGACTACGACTCCCGACTCCGACTCCAACTCCCGACTCCCGACTCCCGACTCCTTAACTCCTTGAACCCTATGTGGAAATCTATTCTGCAGATCCATATACCAGCCTCCCACACCTATTCAGGAAGCATTTTATAAATATTTTTCAGGATATTATTTTTACGTGGAACATTCACTTGTATGATAAATATACTCACATATACACTCAACCAGCTTTATATATATGCAAACAAGCACGTATATTCGTATAAACATATATATATTAAATATATAATGATATTATTTATGCTCATAATCATCTACCAGCTTATGAGCACTTTCAAGTCTGTCATGGCAGAGTTGCCACTTCAAGCTATATATTTTCTTTTTCCTTTGTGCCCCTCCCCTCCCCCCCCAAAAAAAATCTGTTATTTCATTTGTCCAATCTCATAAACCACCTTCTATCACAATATTAGGAAAAAATGTGACAAATCATGATGAGGAAAGGTTAATGGAGGATGCCCTACCTAGTACTTACTGCAGAATTAATTTCACCATGATATCATAAAAACCAGGAATCGGTTCAGGAAAGAGAGAGACAACCTTCCCCTGTGCACACTTTTCATAGCTGCTGTTGTTCCTCCCCTTTTCAGTCATCACCAAATGCTGTGACATATGCTCTAATGTCATTCCTATCTGGCCTCTGAGACTGATCAAAGTTTATCTCAGGGCATTATCCCAGCATGACATGGCTCCTACAAAACAGTAAACCACACAAAAACACTTCCATTGACTTTTACATACATGAAGACGTACGTGCATAGTGCTTACGTAGTGGATATATACTATTGTCTACACTGTCATGTACGTGTGTACATGATGGAGTTCTAGATGTTAACATAATTTGAAGTAATTAGACTATCAACAACGGTAAAATAACTAGTTTAAATTATTTAAAGATAAAAATAATCTCTGTCACTTGACAGTTGACAAAATATTCAGGAATTTGCATTAATAATTATATTTATTGAGTATTTATTAAAAATAGAAATACATTCCACTGGCTATAACTCCCATAGTATAGAATGAATGAAACATTAATACAAACTACATTCTAGAAACTTCTATAAATGGTATATATCCTGTAACTAGCTATAAAACTATTCTATACTGGATGGTTATTAAAAAATTTCAACACAAAACATATCAAAATTTTTTGATTTTTTAAACTTAGAATAATGAGACCTACTGCTTTCTATTTGCACAATAGCAACCAATTATTTCACAGTGCACATCTATAGACAGTATTTTACAGCTATTGTTGGCTTGCCAATTACTGTAATGGTAAAAATGCAGACAAAGCTTTCAAGAATATAACAAAATATATGTACTGTACCTTGAATACACCCGTATTATTACATTAATAACTAGGTTAAAATTTCAATCTATAAAAATTTCTTATAATAAACTATTTTATATGTTCCTTGAATCTACCAGTATTATTACGTCAATAGCGAGGTTAAAGCTCAAATCTATACAAATTTCTTATTTGTAGACATTAAAAAAATAGGCTTTATTCATGATTATAGAACTCATAGACTACTCAATTGAAATTTGCAAATAAAAAAGAATAGTAGTTTGTACTTTATATAAGTAGGGTAAACTGATATCATCTTAATGTGATGAAAATGGTTGGTTAGACTAGCCTATGAGAAATATAGGTTAGAGTCCTAGACTACCCTATAGTCTAGGAAAAACAAATTCGACCCTACAATTTATGGTAAAAAGAAAGGTAAATGTGGATTATAAGGTTATTTTGGAATTATCTTTTTTATATAAAAATGAAATAAAATAAATAAAAATAAAACAATAAAAATAATAATAAAGAAATTATTATTACATACGTTTTATTTTCTTATTTTCTTTATTTTTTATTTATTTATTTATTTTCTTTATTTTTTTCTTTTCTTTATTTTATCTTATTTTTTAAAGAACCTGATAATCAAGATTTACCAAAAAAATAGGTTTCATCTGTATATATATGTATATATATTACGCCCTCTCTCTTATTTGTATCTACTGAAGAGGATTGCAGTTTGCAATCGAAATATATAGATTCCCAGTTTCCAGTCTTTTCTACTCCAACAGTGGGTTCTACGTTATATATATATATGTATATATATATATATATGTATATATATATGCATATATATATATATATATATATGTATATATATGTATATATATATAATGTATATATATATATGTATACACACACACACACACACACACACACACACACACATATATATATATATATATATATATATATATATATATATGTATATGTATATATATATATATATATATATACTGTATATACACTCTTCATCAAAGTTTTAATATAATACAAACTGCTAATGATTGGCTAGGTTAGCCTATGGAGATTGCCTAGGCCAACAAACTGAGAGGCTAGTTTAGCCTATCTCATAATCAGCATTTATCATACAACAGGTAGGACCTTACAAGTAGTCTAGGCTACATCACTGGGAAAAGTAGGAAACTTTGGCAAAGTAATCTAAATTGTTCTTGCATCCAATGCTTATTGTTTACCAATTCCTACAAAAAAAAAAAAAAAAAAAAAAAAAAAATAGCCAAATCATGCAAACTGTTTATCTTGTAGGTAATATTTAAGGTCCGGTAGTCACTCAATAGGCTACTATCAATGGTAGGGTTTTCCAGACTATTCCGTATACCAGTATATCAATATTTGTCTTTACCAAGGTCACATTACACAATGTACAAGATTTGGCCTAAATATTTTCATTTTACTATTATTAAAAGATTAAAAGAGGAAGGGAAGTTGATTCAAGTAGGGAAGAAAAGGTAAAAGGCAAAGATGAAAAGATGATAATGGAAGAGGAAGCGATAAGGGGAAGATGGGTAGAATATTTTAGGGAACTGTTGAATGTAGAGGAGGATAAGGAGGGAATGGTGATAGCAGTGGGAGGCGCAAAGAAAATGACAGTGATGGGTGAGGAAAATGAGGGGAAAATAAGAAAAGATGAGGTGGAAGTAGCGATTAAAATGATGAGAGTAGGTAAGGCACCTGGGTTAGATGGGTGTCATGCGGAGTGTCTGAAAAAGGGAGGTAAAGTAATAGTAGTCTGGTTAGTGAGGTTGTTTAATGTGTGTCTAAGGGAGAATAGAGTACCAGAGGACTGGAGGAGTGCATGTATGGTTCCGCTTTTCAAAGGAAAAGGGAACAAGTGTGAATGTAGTAGTTTCAGAGGGATCAGTTTGTTGAGTGTAGTTGGGAAGGCGTATGGGAGGGTTATAATTGAGAGAATTAGGAGAGGAACAGAGGAAGTAATTGGTGAGGAGCAGTGTGGGTTTAGGAGAGGTAGGGGCTTTGTGGATCAGATTTTTGTGATAAGACAGATTTGTGAGAAAGCTTTAGGAAGGGATAAGGATGTCTTTTGGGCCTTTATGGATTTGGAAAAGGCTTATGATAGGGTAGACAGGAAGGCACTGTTGGAGGTTTTGCAGATATATGGTATTGGGGGAAAGCTGTTAAGAGCAGTCAAGAGTTTTTATGAGAGTGGTAGAGCCTGTGTTAGAATCAGAAATGGAGAGAGTGAATGGTTTGAGGTAAAGGTGGGACTACGTCAGGGATGTGTCATGTCGCCATGGCTGTTCAATGTGTATATGGATGGGGTGGTACGGGAAGTAAATGCAAGAGTAATGGGCAGGGGACTGGAGTTGGTTGCGGAAAATGGAGAAAATTGTGAGGTAAGTCAGTTGTTGTTTGCTGATGACACTGCACTTGTGGCTGGGTCAGAGGAGGCATTGGGAGAGTTAGTGACTGAGTTTGGGAGGGTGTGTGATAGGAGAAAGTTGAAGGATGGTGGAGAGTTGGAAGTAAGTCTTAAAGGGGAGAGGCTGGAGGAAGTGGATAGTTTTAGGTACTTGGGGTCATATGTGGCCGCAAAGGGAGGAGTAGAGGTAGAGGTAAGCTGTAGATTGAGAGAAGCAAATAAATGCCTTGGGGGATTTAAAAAAAGTAATGAGAAATAGACATTTGGGAATTAATGCAAAGAGGAGATTGTATGAAGGGGTGATTGTGCCGACAGTGCTGTGTGGGGCAGAGATATGGAATTTGAGAGAGGCAGAGAGGAAGAGTTTAAATGTGTTTGAGATGAAATGTCTGAGAAGTATGGTGAGGGTTACAAGGCTGGATAGAGTGAGAAACGAGGAAGTGAGAAGGAGAGCTGGGGTGGAAAAGGAGTTGGTTGAGAGGGCTGATGAAAGACTATTAGGATGCTTTGGACACATGGAAAGAGTGGATGAAGGAAAACTGGTGAAAGGGGTATGGAAGGCAGAGATGGAGGGAGTGAATTTGAGAGGACGACCGAGGATGAAACGGATGGATAGGGTGACAGGGGCGTTGAGCAAGAGGGGAATGTCTGTGGAGCAGGGAAGGGAGGTGGCAGAAGATAAGGATGAGTGGAGAAGGGCTGTGTATAGATGATACTGTGATGAAAAGAAAGGGAAGGGATGGGAGGATGGGGGGTTTGGGGAGTGGGAAAGTGTGAATGATACTTTGACGCAGCCCGAAGGGACTTGTCCCCGTCCTCCATTTTCTATGTGAGGGGACGGAGAGGGGGGGGGGTGTCGCCAATTAAGTGAAGCGGCATTGCTGTGGATGTGCTGTGCCCTGCTGCATTGCTTCTGACCCAGGGTGGTGGGCGGGATGCAGGGATGACCCGTCGTTCACGAGGAGCTAAGATGTGAGGGTGGGAGGGATGATAGGTGGCAGTGGGCTTATGCCTTTTGACTTGGCTACCTCCCTGATAAGGGGGAAAAAGTTTTTTGTATATAGATAGATAGAATTATGGTTATGGGTTAAAGCATAAATATTTGGTACACTTAGGCCTAATTTGCAATTGTCTTTATAACATAATCAGTTTTCAGTTAGATTAAAATGGTTCGTGATTTTCTTTACTCTGATTTCTATTTTTTATTGC
>NW_027467478.1:107500-142500 GCF_046742065.1 Oratosquilla oratoria
CTCTTATGCAAGTTTCGTTGAATGTGATGGATTGTTTAGTATTAATCAATTTCTTTAAGGTATTTTCTCTATTCCTTAGAAAGGTCTTAATCTCTTTTGGAAGAGTAGAGATGACTCTACCGTAGTCGGTCATCGTTGCCAGATCCGGATTTCGGCTCCCTCGAGCCTTCTTCAGTGGCGATGGTGATCGTCTTCTCGTTGGTGTGTTCTTGCTCTATCGTGGTAGGAGAAAGAATGGCTCTGTGCAGAGTTGTCCTGGCTAATATACCGGTTCAGTGGGGATCCTGGCGTTCGTCCTCACTCCTGATTGGCTGAGACCGGTACTCGCGGCTTCTGATTGGTCTCAGCCAATCAGGAGTGAAGACGAACACCAGGATCCCCACTGAACCGGTATATTAGCTAGGACAACTCTGCACAGAGCCATTCTTTCTCCTACCACGATAGAGCAAGAACACACCAACGAGAAGACGATCACCATCGCCACTGAAGAAGGCTCGAGGGAACCGAAATCCGTCATCTCTACTCTTCTAAAAGAGATTAAGACCTTTCTAAGGTATAGAGAAAATACCTTAAAGAAATTGATTAATACTAAACAATCCATCATATTCAACGAAACATACACACACATATATATGTATATGTATATATATGTATATATATGTATATATATATGTATATATATATATACATATACATGTATCTATATACATATATATATACATATATATATATATATATATATATATATATATATATACATATATATCTCTTTTCTATGTTACGCACCAATGTGCGGTCGTCTGGATGCAGATTTCTGAGTAGAGTACTGAAGTCCATGGTGTTTTCCTCTAGACGTCTTTCGGCTCTAATTGGCCATCTTCAGGAGGTGTTGTCTGGTTAAATTGTTGACAGATAATCTGAATCTGAATCTCTAGGAAAGACCACCCGCTAGCACAGGATTGGGTTTTGTGGGAGGGGAAGAATGTCTGTAAGAAAATGAAAAGATAGTAGCGTATAAAAGAGGGCTATTGCCACCGGGCGATTTGCGAGCGATTAGGGGTTTATTGGTGGTCGTGGCTCGGGAGAAATGGACCGGGAGCTTGGACGGAGGTGCTGACGCCGGGGTTAGGATTAGGATCACCAACGAAAGTTTAGAAAATGGTAGGAGGCGTAGTAGTAGAGAAAGGTGGAAAAACGGAAAAAATCTTTAGTGGGAGGTAAACTGAAAAGAGAAGATGCAGTATAAGAGAAAGTTAGAAAGGAAGCGAATTTTAGTCGAAGATGTTTGTGCGTGTGGCGTGGCTATGTTCGTGAGAGGTGTGTGTGTGTATCTTACGGGAAGTGAGTAGAGTTCACTTCCCGCGTGTAGAGCGCGGTCCTGTTAAGCCGAGATTGGTGGATTTGGTATAAACTTCCGTAGAAAATGAAGCGGCTTCACGACATTTTGGTCCGTCGTGAAGTCGCTTCATTTTCTACGGAAGTTTATACCAAATCCACCAATCTCGGATTTTGCCTTAACGGTGTAAGCGAGTGTCCTGAGTGGTATCGACGCAGCGTCATCAACGCCTTCGTCAAAAGAGCCCTCACCCACTGCTCAACATGGATCGCCATGAACGCAGAGCTCAAGAGAATAACCCAGCTTCTCAGCAACAACAATTACCCCATCCAAGAAATAGATAGTGTTATCCGGCATCAACTGAACACCTTTATGCACCAACAAGAACAACAGACAGTTACACAAAACATAAAACTCTTTTATAGTGCTACTATGTCTTCAGCCTACAAGGATGACGAGAAAGCCATCAAAAATATGATTTATAAGAATGTCACACCCACCGACCCTTCTTCAAAAATCGACCTCGTCATCTACTACAAAACAAGAAGGACATCCAAGTTAGTTGTCAAGAATAGCTGCCTCCCTAAGACAAGTGAAATGCAAGAGGTGAACGTCGTGTACCAACATACATGTTCCAGTGGTGACTGCAGTCGCCTAAATTCTCGGTACATTAACGTCACCACTACAACACTGTCTAAGAGAATTTCAGCGCATCTGCAGGACGGCGCCATAAGAAGACACTACTTGTACGAGCATGGTCTAACACTTAAGAGACACCATATGGAAGGCACCAGCACCATCACTGAAAGAAACAATGACACCAGAAGACTAAAGATGACAGAAGCGGCGCTAAATTACAACCAAAAACCCGCCATTAATATCCAGCAGCAACCTGAAACGTCGTTACCAACGAGAAGACAGAGGATGCACCCCGCACGCTGATTGGCGGGCGGATGTTTGAGCACTCCGCTCTCCGCCGATATATACCGTCATACGATCAAACAGCGTCATTATCTGTCAACAATTTAACCAGACAACACCTCCTGAAGATGGCCAATTAGAGACGAAAGACGTCTAGAGGAAAACACCATGGACTTCAGTACTCTACTCAGAAATCTGCATCCAGACGACCGCACATTGGTGCGTAACATAGAAAAGATATTCTATAAACAGAATAATGCTATCTCAGCTGTTGACTTTAACAAAGCATGCATTATTAACGGCCTACTTTCCAAAATATATATATATGTATATATATGTATATATATATATATATATATATATATACATATATATATGTGTATATATATGTGTATATATATATATGTATATATATATATAATGCTGAGACATTCTGACAGGTTGACGTAAGCGGAGTAGGAAACACAGGAGCCTTAGTCTTGAGTTTGTTCCTGACTAGTTTCGTAGGTAAGCTTTTTCAAAGGAATGGTGTACAAACAGGCTGTGGGCATTTTATACATGGGATGGGCCTCACTACCTCCCCGTGTTTACCATAGTTGGTGACAAGTGTGAACATTACATATTCATTGTGGCAAATGTAATGATAACGATAATGGTTAACAAGTGGTAAATATGATGACAACACTAATGATAACAATTAAAATATTAATAGTAATTGAAACAGTGATAACAATAAGAAAAATAGGATGTGAAAAAAATTACAATAATGATAAATGAATAAATAAATATATAAACAAACAAATAAATAAATAGGTAAATAAAAATAAATGACTAACTAAAAACTATAATAATATAAATATTATTAAAAAAAAAACATAAATAAGTGCATAGGTACAGTTAAATAACAAACAGGCAAATAGCAAATGAAAATAAATTGACATATAACTAATAATAAATGAGAATCAAGCAGGTAATAAGCACACAGACAAATAATAACAAAAATAAACAAGCAATATAAAATAAATGACAGTCATTACAGCATCTTGCTTAGGTGCTTATTTCTCATTAATAAGCTATGTAAATCGTTTGTTCGTCCATATTTGGAATATGCTGTTTCCGTATGGTCACCGAATCTCATTAAAAACATTGACAGATTGGAAAAAAGTTCAACGGCGAGCCACAAAACTGATTCCAAATATCAAAGGTAAATCATACGAAAACCGACTAGAACACATGAATCTGTTTTCCCTAAAAAAGCGTAGACTCAGAGTTGACTTGATACAGGTCTTTAAGATTCTAAAGGGAATTGACATCAAAAGTGACAAAGTTTTCACCCTGAATGAGAATCCGACAAGAAATAATGGTCCCAAACTGTCAGGACATAGATTTAATTTGGGAGCGGGTAGAAACAACTTCGCCAAACGTGTAGTTAATGAATGGAATAAACTTCCTGCACAAGTAGTGCAATGTAGTTCAGTTCGAAGCTTTAAGATTCGTCTAGATAAGCACCTAAGCAAGATGTTGTAATACCTGCCATTTATTCTATATTATTTGATTATTTGTTATTATTTGTCTGTTTATTATTATTTGTCTGATTATCATTATTATTTATCTGTCAATTTATTATTATTTACTATTTACTTGTTTGTTTAATATCTAACTCTACCAATTTATTTATTTATCTATTTATCTTATCTATTATTATTTACATTACAATTTTATATATTTATATATCTATTTATCTAATCATTTATCATTATTTTAATTTTTTCGCATCCGATCTACTTATGGATCAAAAGGTCTCCTGTCGGCATGATGCTCCTCCTTTGTAATCCTCCTCTGTAACCCTTTCACAGCTATTTCCTTCCCGGAAGAGAGCTCAGAGCTCATATATGACCGATCTATGGGTAATGCTGTGACCTTACACGCACAAACACCCCAACTCCCCGCCCACGAGAGTTGGAGTAACGACTCGCAGTACATCGATACTAAAATTATTTCAGTTCTGGGCTGGATGCCAACTCGAACCCTCGTAGTGGCGCCAGTGAACGCTACCATTGCGCCATCGAGTTGTATATGCATGCATGTATGTATGTATGTATGTATGTATGTATGTATGTATGTATGTATGTAAGTTTCACCACCCCTTGTCACCACTGTCACTTAAATTTGACTTGTAATATCACTCGTCTCGAGGCCCCTTGCCTCTCGTTACGTGAGGTTCACTAATATTCAAGTTCCTCTTAAGTAGTAGGCCCAATGCCTTCTTTTTCCTGTAGTCTCACTATTTTCTAGGCCCCATGCCTATTCCTCTCGTCCTTTGGGTTAATAAAAGGGTGGTGAATTTTCTTTCTTCTTTCACTGTAATTTCACCTTTTGATTACACTCGGGATCTCTTTTCTCTCGTCTCTACATCGTCTCCTGATCCTCTCTCCACACCCTCTCTATATCTTCTCCCTATATCTTCTCTCTATATCTTCCCTATCTCTTCTCTATAGAACGTCTGACGAGATCCCGTATCTTACGCTAAGCTACTTTCGTCTGACGTCACTAATTTTTCTAAACCAATCCCCGGTGACTTCTCAAGTAAATGTCACTCCTTATGGGCGTGACTTTGAATTCATGCACCAATAGTTTTTTTCCTCCTTCTGCACCTTGCACCAATCCGGAAAGCCATTTCAATGCCACTAGCAAAAATTGTTTACCTCAGCATTAGTCAAACGAAGGTAACCCGCGCTTACAATGTTGTGATTACATAAGCGATTATAAAAACAGTCACCACCGTCGGTGTGTTTACATAGACAAAACGTCGCCCTCACCTAGACATAACATTGCCCTCGAGCAGGCGTCGAGTCTGAATTATTCTACTGCCCTAGCTCATTTCCATTCGTACACTACCGGCCTCTTACAGGGCTCGGCAGCTACCCTTGGTCGTCCCGACCAATTTCTTATTTCCCTCTTACAGGGCTTGCTAATATATTTCTAGAATAAGCTAATCTACCCTTGCGTTATTGTTAATCTACCTTCCAAAATACATCATTCATGCAATAAATTGGGAATAATACATAAACATAATACCTATAAATGTGAATAACATGCATCTCAATATATATATAAGGTATTGAATTAAGCGGTTACATGGTTGATTTGCTTTGACAGAGCCAATCTCCGGAATACAACAAAGGCAATCAGTGCTGCCACTAACACTGAAAGTAAGGGTATGATAAGGATTGGTAACATATGTAAATCATTTGAGGGAGATCTTGACAATGGTCTTCTCTTAATTTTCAAGGGAGGGGAGTTTTCAGGCAATGTGAAGTTGAAGGTTGAAATGTAGGTGTCCTCGGTTAAATGCATTGTATTAAGGGTATTAGAAATGGTGGAAATAGTGTCTGCATGCAATTCGCAGTTATCTTGAATAGAGACAAGACCTTCAACCAAATCCAATTTAGGACTCAACCCGGGACAATTTATTGATACCCTTGTCTTGTTAGGGAAAAACAGGTAATGAGATCCTTGTATGTTACAATGAGGGATCTGGTCTACCAAAATTCGTTGGTAATGACAATTGTTCATAACAGACATATTCCTAACCAGAGAGTTCATGTGAAGCCTCTCGGAACACAAAAGAGATCATGCTTTCTCTTAGATTGTCTACAGAAAGGATGTAATTAATTAGAAAATTCACTATGAGTACTAACTTTCAAATTTGAATGGTTTATCATCTTTTCAAAGATAATAGCAATTAATTTGCAAAACACACTAATCTAAAGTTTGAGTGTCTATTCTTGTTCAATATTATTTCCAACACACTTCATTTACAAAGACAGTCTCATTACTTTAAAATGGTCACAATACTCATGTGTGTACTCAGATGAGAGGTCCTTAAGTCCTTAAGATTCCAAGTCTGACCACAGCAGATCCTAGGTTTTAGGTTTCCATGTATCTGCTTGACACCAAGTTCCAGTTGTTTAGGTCTCCCATCCCAAATACATATAAATGGTCAATACTATCTGTAAAATACATCAAGATTAATGTTCAACTCTTGAAAAATATCATTATAATATTCTCCATATTCTCCAGGGTTATCAATATTTATGCACAAAATATTACTATAATCATCTTCATAGATCTGCAAGCTAATTTTCCTTATGTCATCTAAATGTCCTACCAATTCTTCTCTTGATTCTAAATGTTTAAGTTTAAACTTGTTTCCACCTGCAGAATCAATTACCCTATATGGACCAGTGTACCTTAGTGAAAGTTTATTATTGGGTGAGGTTGCTTTGACCATTACTAATTCCCCAATTTTCAATTCTAGTTTACGAGCTATTTTGTGTTGTTGTTCCCTCATCTCTTGTGAATACACCTGCATATGTTTCCTAACTCTTTGGTGAATACTTTGAAGAGTATTTATCCTATTGGATATATAATCATCCATATTATATATGGGTTTTTGCTCTGCAGTCAACATTTCATATGGCAGAGTTTTGTCCTCCCCAAAAATTATAAAATGAGGTGTATCCCCAGTTGCTACATTAATTTGATTGTTCAGGGTACACTTAACACAAGGAATCCAAGTATCCCAAGTTACACTATAAGGACTTTTTAGGGTTCTAAGACATATAATTATCTTTTTGTTTAACCTTTCTACTACTCCTTACTTTGGGGATGGTTAACGAGTATATTGACTTTCTTGATGTGGAACACATTACATAGATTTTCCAAGATTTTGTTATTAAATTCAGTCCCATTATCTGAAACTAGGATGTTAGGTGTAGTAAAATTACAGATTATCTGATCATAGATTACGGAAGCAATAGTTTCAGCTTTCTTATTGATTATGGGTTGTAATATAAAAAATCTTGAAAAATAATCAATAGCAACAAATAGGTATTTAAAGCCGTTCTCGGTTAATGGTAATTCCAAAATATCCATGTGAACTCTTTCCCAAGGTTTCTGTGGAATGGGATAGGTGAGTATAGGAGCAGGTTTTGGTGTATTTCCCTTCACCTTTACACATTTTACACATTTTTCTATATAATCATATATAGTTTTCTTCATACCTAACCAAAAGTACTTAAGTTGTGCCTGTCTATAAGTTTTATCCTTTCCAGGATGTGAACTACAATCACTATCATGAAGTAACTTCAATATCTCATTTACCAGAGTTTGTGGTATAACCAACTGATTTACTTGACCTCTAGAAATATCTTTCCCATTTACAAATGTTTTCCTATACAAAATTCCATTAATCAAATGAAATTCCTCTATCTTATACCCCTTTGGTAGCTTTGGAGGATTTCCTCTTGGGTTCATCAAATGCTTGATTATTGAATCACATGTCTCATCATCTCCCTGTTCTCTTATGAGCGTTTCTTCATCTAAAGTTACTAACTCTTCTATACTACAAACAAAATTAATCAACCCAGTCCCAGTCATTGGTTGACTAATGTTTCTAGAAAGTGGATCTGCTACATTCCTTCTACCCGGAATATAATTAAATTGAACATCATAGCACTGAAGTATCGCAAACCATCTAGCAAGTCTGCCTCTAAGATTCTTATGCTTAAATAAGTTCTGAATAGCTGTGTGATCAGTCCAAACTCTGATGGGATACCCTAGTATCATATCCCTAAAACTTTCTAAAGAATAAATTACTGCTAAAGTTTCTCTTTCAGTTATAGAATAGTTTCTCTCCGCACTATTACAAAGTCTGGATGTGTAAGCTATGGGTTTTAAAGTTCCATTTCTCTCTTGCATTAGTATGCCTCCTAACCCTATGTCAGACGCATCAGTACAAAGAATAAATTCTTTTTCATAGTCGGGGAAAATTAAAATAGGTGAACTCGTGAGTTTATCTTTCAACTTATCAAAAGCTTGCTGTTGCGCAGGTCCCCATATGAACTTTGAGTCCTTTCTCAACAAAGAACTTAATGGATTAGCAATGTCAGCATAAATTTGAATGAATTTTCTATAATATCCTGTTAATCCCAAAAAGCTCCTAACCTTGTCTACATTGGTCGGAACTGGAAAATTCTTGACAGCGTCCACCTTTGAATTTACTGTACTCAGTCCGTGTCTGTCTATCTTATGTCCTAAGTAAATGACACTGTCTTGCAAGAACTTACATTTTTCAAGTTTTACTTTTAACCCAGCTTCTCCTAGTCTTGAGAATATCAAATCTAATTTCTTAAAGTGCTCCACTGCAGTCTGAGAAACTATTAAAATGTCATCTAGAAATACACTGGCAGTGTTTCCTAACAATCCATCTAGAATAGTATTCATTAATCTCATGTAAGTTAATGGACTATTACATAACCCAAATGGCATTCTCTTGAACTCATAATGTCCTGTTGTAGTAGAAAATGCTGTGAACTCTCTTGAATCTTCATGCAATTCTATTTGCCAAAAAGCTGATTTGATATCTATAGTACTAAAATATCTATTCTCAGTTCCCAAACTTCTCAAAATGTCACCGATAATGGGTAATGGTAACCTGTCACGAATGGTGTGCTTATTCAGTTCCCTGTAATCAATAACTGGTCGCATAGTCCCATCAGACTTTGGTACTAGGATCAACGGAAAATTCCACTCACTTTTACTATGTTCAATAATATCCTGTGATAACATTTCAGTGATGAGTTTATCTACTACAGCTAATTTAGAGTGAGGAACTCTGTAGGCTGGTATGTAGATAGGTTGTGTTCCTGGTTTTAACTTAATGTGATGTTTTAAAACAGTTGTTTTGCCTAAGGCGTCCCCCGGCAAAGCAATTGCTTTTTTATGTTTCATAAGCAAAGCAAATAAAGCTTCATCCAACTCAGGGCAATTAGTTGATTGTAATAATTCTTTATATCTATTTCTTAAGTCTATGCCTTCTTGTACTGAACAAATTGATGAAGTTGGTAATTCTATCTCCTCACTATTCTCATTTAAAATCTTAATAGGTTTAGTACACACCTGAATACATCCTATTTGTGTACCTTTCTTTATAAACTATCTCTTTATTCATAGTATTAATTACTAATACTTCTACTCTGTTCTTATTTGTCTTATAAATCCCTGAGTCCCACTTCAATCCTTTAAGTTTAACTGATTCTGGGACTGTAATTACTTCAGAGTCTACATTGATTCCTTTCAAACACACTTCAACCTTATTAATTGACATGGGATGTAACAATGTCGACCTTGTTAATCCGCAATCTGCAATTCTCAAGGCATCTGTGGTTGATAATTTAGTAATCTCTGGGATTTCCTGAACTTCTGAGTTGGGTTCACAAATTGTTTTACTTTCTGTAGGGTTGGACCGCTCGGCCTCGCTATATAGGATAGAAATGTTATCTAAGGATTCATTGATTCCTGTCACTGGTCTTAAGTCTGGTTGATTTAAGAATGGGATTAACTGTGACTTCACTAAAATTCCTAAGTCAGCAGGACAAATTACCATGTTTTCTTTTCTCATAGTTGCAAATCCTATCAATAAATCTCCTGGAAAAACAGACTCTTCTACCACTATCACTGGGATGTACAATTGTTCATTTGTATACAAGGCAACTTCTAGCTCAATCTTGCCTAATGTTTTTAACTGATTTCCAGTTACACCTTGCAATGTGTAACGGATTGGTTCCAACATTTTCACTCCTGGGTTCAACTGGTTTAAAACTTTACTAGTAATTACATTAACTACAGACCCTGTATCAATAAAAATTTGAATAGGCTTATTGAACACTTTACCCGCAATGAGAGGTCCTACAGAAGTTTTACCAACAGTAATTATCAGTTTGTCAGTTTCTTTCATCTCCCTTGCATTCCCATATTTAACACAATACCGCCTATCGGTATATATATGGGGAGGTCTGAAATGGTTTATTCTGTGTCTGGGGGTTTTCCTCTTAGCCCTGGGGGTACCCGAAAATTTCGGCACTCATGAGTTCTGTGTCCGATTTTATTATGGTAAATACAGAATGGAGGGTTCCTACATTGATACTCATTGTGACCTTCGTATTTGCAATTTCTGCAAATAATCCCATAAAAAACATTCTTGTGCCTTGTGTCCCCATGCATTACAATTAAAACAAAGGATTCTGGTATCCCTATCCCTAGATGGACTTCTAGCATGCCGCCTATGTCCTACTTCTGTTTTCTTAAACTCTCTAGAGTTCCTATATTGGCTTTGTTGATTTATAGGCATTACATATGGGTTTATTGTTCTGGTCTCACTGTATCCTTGAAGATAATCTACTTCTCCTAAACAGATATTTGATTTTAAATCTTTGTACAGCCTTTCTGCTGTTAAGTCATCAGAATTCTTTGCCAATAAGCTAAATGTAATCAATTTGATTACCTGTGAGATTTTCATCTTCTCACTAGATCTTTCTATCCAGTCTGAATCTTTCAAGATAGAATTCATGTCTTTTGACCATCTATCTAATCTAGCTAAGTACTCTGTGTCAGTTTCACTTGTCCTAACTTCCTTAATCATTTTTACCAATGATCTAATAGGATCCTGATCACATTTGGACATGAAATGCTTGAGAAATGCTTTCTTATAATCATCATATTGATTAATTGATTCCATTTGCTGGAAGTTAATGACAAACCTCGCCCTTCCATGCTCTGGATCTATATTCTCCTTGAGAATCTCAATCTTACGATTCTCATTTGTTATGTTTTTACTAACTATAAGAGTGTCAATGAGGTTTAGGAACTTGTTTACACCATATGTGTTAGACTCTCCTGTGAATTTTGGAATATTTGTATTTGATGTGTGAATTTCGTGTCTCAACACGTTAGAATTCTGAGGGGTACTCATACTTATTACTAATACCTTGCTTTAGCCTGGCTGCTTGCGATGTCGCTTCGTGATGTCAATGTCTGGTTTGACGTCCTTCTACGGTCTTGCCATTCCTCAACGACGTTGTTCCTCCTCCATCACACACTCTGCCTTGAAGACCGCCTTGTAGATGATGATCTCCTTGAAGAATCTTGAAGAATGCTTGTTCCCAACGTAGCAGTTACTTGAAGTTGTAGATTTTTCTCGTAGTCGTAATACACTCTTGATTTTGGTTGTCTTGTTCCCGTAGACTTCAGGCGCCACTTCTCTTCGGAGGTGTTTAACACCCAGTTCGTTCGTCGCACCGCTGAGCACCACTTTCACCACCCCTTGTCACCACTGTCACTTAAATTTGACTTGTAATATCACTCGTCTCGAGGCCCCTTGCCTCTCGTTACGTGAGGTTCACTAATATTCAAGTTCCTCTTAAGTAGTAGGCCCAATGCCTTCTTTTCCTGTAGTCTCACTATTTTCTAGGCCCCATGCCTATTCCTCTCGTCCTTTGGGTTAATAAAAGGGTGGTGAATTTTCTTTCTTCTTTCACTGTAATTTCACCTTTGCTTACACTCGGGATCTCTTTTCTCTCGTCTCTACATCGTCTCCTGATCCTCTCTCCACACCCTCTCTATATCTTCTCCCTATATCTTCTCTCTATATCTTCCCTCTCTCTTCTCTATAGAACGTCTGACGAGATCCCGTATCTTACGCTAAGCTACCTTCGTCTGACGTCACTAATTTTTCTAAACCAATCCCCGGTGACTTCTCAAATAAATGTCACTCCTTATGGGCGTGACTTTGAATTCATGCACCAATAGTTTTTTTCCTCCTTCTGCACCTTGCACCAATCCGGAAAGCCATTTCAATGCCACTAGCAAAAATTGTTTACCTCAGCATTAGTCAAACGAAGGTAACCCGCGCTTACAATGTTGTGATTACATAAGCGATTATAAAAACAGTCACCACCGTCGGTGTGTTTACATAGACAAAACGTCGCCCTCACCTAGACATAACATTGCCCTCGAGCAGGCGTCGAGTCTGAATTATTCTACTGCCCTAGCTCATTTCCATTCGTACACTACCGGCCTCTTACATAAGTATGTATGTAAGTATGTATGTATGTATGTATGTATGTATGTATGTGTGTATGTATGTATGCATGTATGTATGTATGTATGTATGTATGTATGTATGTATGTATGTATGTTTGTATGTATGTATGCATGTATGTATGTATATATGTATGTATGTGTGTATGTTTGTATGTATGTTTATATGTATGTTCGTATATATGTGTATATATGTGTTTGTGTGCATACATGCATACACACTAACATACATGCATACATACATACATACATACATACATACATACATACATACATACATACATACATATATGCATACATACATACATATATGCATACATACATACATACATACGAACATACATATACACATGCATACATACATACTGTACATACATACATACATACTGCACATACATACTGTACATACATACATACACACATACATACATGCATACATACATATATAAATACACACATATATGCATACATACATACATACATACATAAATGCATACATATATGCATACATACATACATACATACATACATACATACATACATATATGCATACATACATACATACATACATATATACATACATATATGCGCACATACATACATACATACATACATACATACATACATACATACATACATACATACATACATACATACATGCATACATATATGCATGCATACATACATACATACATACATACATACATACATACATACATACATACATACATACATACATACATACATACATACATACGTACATAAATACATACAGGTAATGGAACGATGGTAAGAATATTTTAGGGAACTCTTAAATAGACCTGAACCTGAAAATCCTTTGATTAGTAAAGATATACAAGGACCAGAGGATTACCTGGAGGAACCATCGCTGGAGGAAATAAGAAAATGCATCAGAGGAGGTTTAAACAGTAATAAAGCTCCAGGAAGATATAATATCCCAGTAGAACTCTTAAAATTAGGTGGAGAAGTTTTAGAAAGAAAATTGACAGAATTAATACAGCTAGTATGGAGAAAGGAAAGAATACCATCATCATGGAATGAAGGAGTGATAATACCAATACATAAAAAAAGGAAGTAAAAACGAATGTATAAATTATAGGGGCATTACACTGTTACAGACTGGATATAAGATCCTTGCTAGAGTACTATATACTAGATTGAAGGTATACGCAAAGTGTGTAATAGGAGATTATCAGTGTGGATTTATGAGTGGAAAGTCAACGATTGACCATATTTTCACATTAAAACAAGTAATAGAGAAAGCATGGGAGTATAATACGATGCAATACCATTTGTTTATTGGTTTCAAGCAAGCGTACGACAGTATATACAGACAGAGTGTATGGGGCATACTAAAGGAATTTGGAATACCGGACAAGATAATACGTTTAATAAAAGTCTGTCTTACAAACACAAAATCAGTGGTAAGGGTTGATGGAAGATATTCGGAATGTTTCGAAATCGTGAATGTGTGTTATCTTGTTTGCTGTTTAACTTGGTGATGGAGAAAATAACTAGGACAATGATAAATAGAGAGGGTGGATGTAAACTGGACAACATTAAGGTCAATAACACAATGTAACACATGTTTTGTTTATTTGTATTTTTTCATGTTCATATATGTATTTCGTGTCACTGAATCCAAATATCACATTAGTTTTGACGTATCATCGATATTTCTTTATTTATTCTTGATTTTATATTTTATTGTTATATACGCAACCTTTCTCTACAGTAGTTAATTTATTCAATCTACTTTGGCATTCTAAGGATAATTATACAACATCTAGTATTTTTTTCATAATATGAAGTGTATTTAAGAGCTACAATATTAGTAAGAACAAAATAAACAACACAACTTTGCACTGCAAGTGTTTTGATGACTCTTCTCATGATTAGAAGTGCTTTGACGATCGAGATTTTCTAGAATGCATGCTTTCGTCTTTTCTGACTAGTGACCGTATGTAATCTCCCATCATAGCAGTATTCCATCGTCCTTGATATCTTCTTTCCATAGTTGCGATATCCTGATGAAATATCTCGCCATGCTCCTCACTGACAGCCCCCAAGTTTTCGGGGAAGAAATCTAGGTGAGAATGCAAGAAATGTACCTTCAAGGACATACGACAACCAAGTTTTCTGAAGTTCTCAATAAGCTTTGCCACTATTTGTTTATAATTAGGGTCCTTGTGATTTCCTAGGAATCCACGAACTACATCACGAAATGAACACCAAGCTTCTCTTTCAGCTTTCGTCATCGCTCTTTCCAGTTTCTCCGACTTCAACATTTTGTTTACCTGGGGTCCAACAAATTTTCCACCCTTGAGCTTAGCCTCAGATAGCTTGGGAAACATGAGACAAATTTCTTGGAAAGTTTCGCCTCCAAAATCCAAAGTCTTCACAAACTGTTTAATTAACCCTAGCTTGATATGAAGTGGGGGGTAATAAAACTTTTTTCGAATCTACTAGAGGCTGTTTGAGAACATTTAACATTCCTGGCTGCAGTTCAACTCTTGGGGGCCAATGAACTTTATTATAATGATCATCATCAGCCCTGCTGTCCCATAAACAAAGAAAACAGGAATACTTTGTGTATCCCCCTTGTAAGCCAAGCAAAAAGGCTAGCATCTTGAAATCACCACAAACATCCCATTTGAATTCAGCATAATTGATTTTTTCAAGAAGCTGTTTGACATTATGATAGTTTTCTTTCTTCTGTACTGAGTGTGCAAGAGGCAAAGATGGGTTTTTATTTCCATTGTGGAGCAATACTGCTTTGAGACTTCGTGTTGAGCTATCTATGAACAGTCGCCATTCTGCAGGATCATGTTCGAGTCCAAGGGCTGTAAACAAACCAGTAACATCCTTACAATAACACATATCATCACTAAAGTCATAGTAAATTTTAAATTCTTCATGTCGTTTCCGGTACACAGATGTCCTGCAGTCTTCTCCTAGTAGATTCCATTCTTTCATCCTTGATGTAAGAAGCTCAGCTCCTGACTTAGTAAGACCTAAGTCTCTGATTAAGTCATCTAGCTCACTCTGACTTGGAAAGTGAGGCTCCGAAGTCGTTCTTGGTGCGAAATCTTCGTCTCCCATTTCATGGCTGCTGCTACCTGCTGACCCTTCAGATGAAATTTCCATTGCATCTTCCATCTGGAAAGAAAGAAATAACTAAATATAGCAACTTCAACAAAGACGAATAGCATTAGTATTCCATATATCTTTAGGAAAGTGAATGTATATTAAGTACTTAATATTGAAGTTAATTAAAAGTAAAGAGAGTATGATAAAAATAAACTTGCTTTTTCTGGTGGTTGTGGTACTGGTAAGCTATCATCATGTGGGACAGGTGCTCTAGATGATGGTATGTCTGGATACTGCAGAGCTTGTCTTCCTTTCATTTTCCTGTACTTCGTCACATCAATCATACAAAAGTAGCAGTCGTCGTGATGGTTCTTCGGCTCTCTCCATATTTTAGGAATGGCAAAAGGCATTGCCCTTCCTGTACCTCTCAGCCATCCTTCTAGAGTAGATCGGCAGCTTCCACATATCACATGAGGTGCTCATGGCTTGTCCTGGTCACCCATGGGCATTCCGAAATAGAGTCTGTACGCTATCCACACTTTAGCACCTCACACGATCTTATGTAGTACTTGTTTTTTCCTAATATAATAACCACACACATAGCAAAATGTATCAGGAGAATTTTCACATCCTCTAGTAGCCATCTTAACAGGTAAATAGTTCAGTCATTGATCTGAAAGAGAAAATTAGATAAACATTTAGTAACAGACCACATAACAATTCCAAAATATACATGGTAACATTGAAATTATATGTATTTCTATAACGGTCGATGATACAGAAAAAATAATTGCATATTTGAAATCAGCAGGAAAAATGGATTAATAAACTCTAAAAAAAATACAATAAACAAAACTTTTGAAAAAAAAAATGTTACGTTGTGTAATCTAACATACGCTGATGATGTAGACCTAATTGCCGAGAGTAGAGATGATTTGAAAGATCTAATCACCCCACTAAGAGAGACAGCAGAGAGAGTTAGGCTGCAAATAAATTTCGATAAAACCAAAATAATGGGTATGAGCAGAGAGGAGAGGAACGTAGATGATGTGTTTTTCGAAGACAAGAGAATAGAGGAAGTAGAGAGTTTCAGATATCTAGGTGCAACAGTAACAAATAGAAACAAGATGAAGACAGAAATAAATATAAGAATCGCTTCAGCAAACAGATGTTATTTTAACCTTGTACCAATATTAAAGAAGAAAAGCATATCAAGAAATACAAAATTAAGAAATTACAATACAATCCTACGACCTATAGTTTTATATGCCAGTGAGACATGGAGCTTAACAAAACAAATGGAACAAAGACTACTGGTGTTTGAGAATAATATTGAGGCGAATTACTGGACCAGTTTTTGATGAAAATGAGAATAGGTGGAGAGGGCGACACAATAATGAGCTGAGGGAAATAACTAAACAAGAGAAAATAACAGATGTTATAAGTAGAACAAAATTGAGATGGGTTGGGCATGTGGCGCGTATGGAGTATCATAGAATTCCAAAACGAGTTATGATGGGTAGAATGCCTGGAAGAAGACCCAGAGGGAGACCTCGAATGAGATGGATAGATGGAGTGGATGCGGAGATGGACAGAAGAGGAATAAATAAAGTAACCTGGATGGAAGCAGCACAGGTCCGAAGGCTATGGAGAGGATTACTGTTGGCGGACCAGAATCTACACGAGGTTCAAGATCCAGCGGAGTGAGTGAGTGAATATGCGTACATACATACATACATACATACATACATACATACATACATACATACATACATACATACATACATACATACATACATACATACATACATACATATATATACATATATGCTTACATACACACGTACATATATACATACATACATGTATACATACATACACATATGTGTACATTCATACATACATACATACATACATACATACATACATACATACATACATACATATATGCGCACATACACGCGTGCATACATATATATATGCAAATGATCATAGTGTACATATATACATACATACGTACATGCATACGTACATGCATACATACATACATAAATGCATACATACACACATACATAACATATGTATACATACCTTCATGCATACATACATATATCCGCTGTCCCTTTGAGCACGGTTCCATCTAGTTGTCGACGAGCTTTATCAAATTAAAGAAAGGCTACTGCATGACGTCACACTTGAGTCACGTGAAAAATATATGACTTCACCCCTACGTCACGTGTAGTATTCATAACGTCACAGTAGATGACATATAACATGCATGAAGTGATGCTTTTGTCAAACTCTGCCACTAAAAAGTTATAAATGACTAAATAAACGAATAGATAAATAGATAAAATAGAATAAATAGGTCATCTGGGATAATAAACGTATCATTCTACCATTTGATAATACAATACAAGACATTTCAAAAGGATATAAGGATAAAATAAATGCTGTGTTCAATCATCCCAATAGCCTATTAAGTAAAGTAGTAAATGTCCACCATAGAGATAAGACGGATGACAGCCAAGGAGTTCACAAAATACCTTGTAGAGATTGTGAACGAGTTTATTGGGGTCAAACGGAAGAGACCTCAAAACAAGAATTAAAGAACACAAGAACTCCGTCAAATATGCACAAGAAAAATCTGCCATATTTCCACACACCTCCATGAAAAAATATCGCATAAATTGGGAGAAAGCAGAAATCCTCTAGAAGAGGGGTGTGCTACCTTTTTTCCCAAAGGGCCAATAGTCATGATTCTGTTGGTATGGAGGGCCACACAATTAACCTTTATAACTATTTCATGCTATTTACTACGATCGAAGACATATTATGTGAGATTATACTGATAAAGATGGATAAGTAGTTTGTTACTGATTTTATCTAAATTGGGATCACAAAAATAAGAATTGTCCGAAACAAATGTATTTTCCTTACTATAAATGAGCAAATGTGCAGGGATGACCCGTCATCCAGGAGGTGCTCAGATGAGAGGGAGGGTGGGAGGGGTGTGGAGTGTATGTAGGGATGAAATGGGTGGGAGTGTTTTTATGCCTTTCCCTTTTTGGCTACCTCCCTTGTAAGGGGGAAAAAGCCTTGGTATATGTATGTATGTATAAATGAGCAAATGAAAGGCTACCATACCTTATCTCTATAATGTACAAACCTAAATAACTACTTAATATTGGTTAACTGGGATCATTATCATAAGAATGATCAAACACAGACATTTTCCTGACCATCAATTAGCAAATGAAAGGCTGCTACCCTCTCTCTGAGGGCCGCATTATAGCTTATTTATTTCTAGGAGAAAGGGAGGGAGGGAGGGAGGGAGGGCCGCCACAGATGAAAGCCTTTGAGGGCCGCATGTGGCCCTTGGGCCGCAGGTTACACAGGGCTCATCTAGAACTCTAAGTGGAGTGTCCGAAGGAAGATCATCGAGTCATCATTAATTAAAAATTACCCAAGTTGTAATAGATTTAAAGGACAATGGTCATCAGATTGTTTAACAACATTAGCAATAAAAAAATTACATAATGCAGATGGCTTGGAAGACAGCAATCGTTACCAAGGTAAAGTTACTTGAGCCACCTTTCCATGTTCGCAATGTATCCCTTTGTACCGATTAATTATATAACACTTGTACACTATGTAACTATTCGCTGAAGAGGACCACAGAGAGTGGTCGAAATATACGGTTAATTCTATTCTTCATCCGTTTACTTTCTCCGATAGTGGGATTCTTTCATCTTCCCTATGTTTCATGACATAATCCCCCCCCTCTCTCTCTCTATCTCTCTCTCTCTCTCTCTCTCTCTCTCTCTCTCTCTCTCTCTCTCTCTCTCTCTCTCTCTCTCTCTCTCTCTAATAAGAACACGGGTACGTGTGTTCACTTATGTAAAGTAGCCCACTTGGAAAAAAGAAATTAATGAAGCAGAGCGCTTTCGAATATTACATCCAATGCAAAAAGTACTTCTGCACTGGATGTAATATACGAAAGTGCTAAAAAAAATCTACCTATCTCTTTCTCTCTCTCTCTCTCTCTCTCTCTCTCTCTCTCTCTCTCTCTCTCTCTCTCTCTCTCTCTCTCTCTATCTATCTATCTCTCTCGAAGAAAAAACACCACTCTAAAAAATAGAAATAAATAAATAATAAAAATCCACCACTCTAAGATTTTTTTTCACCATCTAAAAGAGACAAAACAAAAAACACAGTCCACACCTCTAGAAAAAAAAAAAAAAAAATCGACAAGAGAGACTGCTTCACTTTGACCAAGTGCGACGGTTCGTTCCCAGTGGCGTCTTTTCCTTGGGTTTGGTGCAAACAGACCTGTGACCGAAAGGGAGTTGACACCAAGTGGTACCGATTCACAGTCTCGAAAGGTCTGCGACAGGTAGGCAGGCAGGCAGTCAGGCAGGCCTAGCAAGGCGGCCGATGTGTGACTGACAGAGCTGCTCAAGAAATTCACCTTTTGCCTCGGAGCCCTGACGTCAGTCTTGATCAACGACCACACGGAAAGGGACCCTGCCTATAGATGGAGTCATTCTAGGAAGTTACCCCTGAGGTCTTTTTCTCGAATGGCTACATTAAATGTGGGAACATTTAGAGGACAGGAAGATATCATATAGTTAAAAAAACACGCCTTGCTGGGCTGAAAATATCAAAGAGACTGTTAAAACAAAAAAGAAGAAATTCCGAAAATGGAAGAAAAGGAGAATAAAAAATCGCTGCTAGAAGAGAGGAAGAAAGAGCAAAAAAAAAAAAAAAAAAAAAAAATCATAAAAAGAACAGGATTTACTAGGAGCTAGAAAGCTTATTTATTTGACTTTGTAGCGTGGAATTTAATGAACCATGCCCTTGGTTCAACTTGGCCGGTGACATGATTCGAACCGCCATCCCCTTGACCTTCGCCGCAAGTAACGACGCCCTAACCCGCTCAGCCAGCGAGCGTATTTACAGTATAGCTAAAACCTGAAAAAGGGCATCAGCACCGCCGTCATATGCTGTTAGAGTTGAAAATGGAGAAGAATTTAACAGAAAATTTGAAGAAAAAAAACTACTATAAAAAACTGTTGAATATAATACCAAATAATGTGGAACCAAATGAATCAGAGAACAATATAGATGGAATTCTAGAATTAAACGAAGGATCAATTACAGTTGATGAAATGACGTCATTAAAACAAATTAAATATGGCATACCTACAGGAGAAGACACGATTCCATCAGATATATTAAAGAATATTGGGAAAGAAGGGATTCTATTGGTAAAAGACATCTTGAGCAAATTCTGGGATGCAGGAAAAATTCCTGAGGATTAGACTGAATATGTAATAAACCCAATATATAGAAATAAAGGAGACAGACCGGATTACAAAATCTACAGAAGAATATCTTTGATGCCACATATAGCAAAAGTTTATGAAAAAATGCTAGAAAAGAGACTGAGAGGGATGTAGAGGACAATTTTGATGAATGATATTGTGACTTTAGACCTGCAGGATCCACCGTAGATCTAATTTTTGCCCTGAAAATGCTGTCTAAGAAAAACTGGGAGTGGAATAAGAAAATTTATGTAGCCTTAGTGGATCTGGTAAAAGCCTTCGATCGGGTACCTAGGAAATCCTTGTGTAACATTTTAGACAAGGAAGAGTATGACATACCCTCAGAATTAAAAGGGCCATAAAGAGCACTTGCACAAATAATGCATAACAAGTTAAGACCCAGGAAGCAAAATTAATGGAAAATATTTCATTGTGACTTCAGGAGTAAAATAGGGAAGTGTGCTTTCTCCACTTTTGTTTATTGTCATTATGGGCTATTGTGGGAAGCTAGTCTAAATAATTCTTAAAGTTTCGAACTGAACTACATTCCACTGCTTCTGCAGGAAGTTTATTCCATGGGCACCTTTCCCTTGTCTTATGGGACTTGTATGTGTGGTCTGACGATCACAAAGTCATTTTATCTATTTGACAGTTAAGTCTTCAGCTTTTCAATTCAAATCATCAGTTATTTTTTTCAGTAATTCTGTTTATCCAAAAGCTGTTTTATTCAGCTGAGGGAAGCATCTCTCTAGGTCAAGCCTTTGACTCTGTTTTAAATTTCGTATATTTAGTCTTTATGTCGCCAGGCGATTTCATTCAGCTGAGGGGAGAGTATTCTGCCCCTGTATATGGCTCTTTAAGACGAGTTCATTTACTGAACCTTTTCACTATTCCATGCCCTTTTCTGTTTGTTGCTCTTCGTATTCAGTTTGTCTTTTTCTCTCTTCATGGCTCGTTCTGATGAAATATTTTTTTCAGTTCTGCCATTATGGTGACTAAGGAGAGACTTCTATCTTTCTGGTGTGGACGTTTTCCATCTCTAATGGGCTTTCTCCTTTATGCACGGGTTCGGTAGCAAAAGGCTCTTGCTCACAAAAGCAATTTAACCCTTTATGATGAGACTCCTTTTCTGTCTCGTGATTGTCGAGGGGTCATTGTTGTTGATGCCAGTCTTGCATGACCAGCAAAGGCCAGAATAGATTTGGGCTCGATTTTCTTCCTTGCCAAGAATCCGTAATTTGAGGATTATTCTTTGTTGTCAAGTCGACTCCGGAGAAAATTATGCGGTTTCTCTTTCATTAACGTTCAAAAACGTTTTATTGCTCCTTTAGATATTTCAATTACTTTCATCACTTCCTGTAGTTGTCCATTTTCATAATACATTTTTTTCTAACTTCCTTTGAATTCGAGCTGGTGAAACATGTTGGTTACTCGGTCTTAAGGGCGAGTACCAAGAAAGCAGAAGGTCTGACGATGTGATAGCCTCTGTTCGCACTCGACCACGAACTGAGGCTGGTCATCTTTGCCCACCCCCCTCGCCTCAAGGTCGGAATTACTAATGCAAAATCTACTCGGAGATGACCGAGACCTGGAAAGACCACTGACGGAATTCTCGAGGCTAGCTGAAGCTGCGACACGGGGGATTGAGGCGAGGGACAAGATGAAGACAAGGTTTCCCTGATGACGAAGCTGAAGTCCGGTGGGAATATTTCCATCATCCCGTCGAGGCAAGTTTCTAACTGTACCTCGTTGCTATATTCACCTTTGTTTCCAATGTCAAAAATTGGAAGGGCACGCTTGCTGGTCAAAACTTATTTCCTTCTTTAAATTTCTCTTTATGTTTTCATAAAGTCATTTTTTCAGAGCTGAGAGAGATTTTTCCTGGGTATGTTCATCGTACAATGCTAATGTCAATTTTAGCTAAAAGATGATGAGGGCGTATGGGGCTTGATTAATCCTTTTTATGGCGCTTTTGTATAGGTGGAGAGACTTCCTTGTCGTTAGCTTCTGGTAGACCTCGTTTACTGTTCTTCCTTTTGGGGGTCTGGGGGTTCTGTTTCCTCTTGCGTTTCCTTTTCAGGTACAATTTCCCGAAGGCTTCATGAGGGAAGAGCTTAGGATCGGGGTCCTCGAGCTCGTCCCCTTCCTTGGAGCGGCCAAGACCCTTCAGCCAAGGGTGGGACAAGATCCCATGGAGGGTGGGCCGCTCCCATGGGTCCATTGCGAAGCATTTCATAGTTAAGTCACGGCATTTAAGGGGAAGGTCGTCGGGGAAGGGCGGGTTAGCTTTTATGATCTCGTCTTTGTCGTAGAGGGGATCGTCCTTGCACACCAGGTAGTAGAGGAGTGTCCCAAGGCTCCACACAGTCGCCGGGACATGCAGGAACTCTCCATCGGCGATATATTCTGGTGGCCAGTAAATAGTTGTCCCGCCTGTATGTCCTCCCATGTATCCTCTAATGGTTTCCCCACAACCGAAGTCGATTAGAGTAATAGAGAGGCCTCAATGGGCACTCACTCTCACTCACTTCTTCTTCTTCTTCTTCTCCTTCTTCTTCTTCCTCTTTGCGTTCTTCTTCTTCTTGTTCTTCTTCTTCTTCTTCTTCTTCTTGTTCTTCTTTTTCGTATTCTTCTTCGCGTTTTTTTTTTCTTCTTCTTCTCCTTCTTCTTCTTCTTCTTCTTCTTCTTCTTCTTCTTCTTCTTCTTCTTCTTCTTCTTCTTCTTCTTCTTCTTCTTATTTTTCTTCTTCTTCGTCTTCCTCTTCTTCTTATTATTATTATTCTTCTTTGCCTTCTTCTTGTTCTTGTTGTTGTTGTTGTTGTTGTTGTTGTTCTTCTTCTTCTTCTTCTTCTTCTTTTTCTTCTTCTTCTTCTTTTTCTTCTGCTTCTTTTACGTATTCTTCTTTCTCATCTTCTTGTTCTTGTTCTTCTTCTTCTTCTTCTTGTTCTTCTTATTCTTCTTAGGGTTCTTCTTCTTTTTTCTTCTTCTTTGCGTTCTTCGCGTTTTTTTTTTATTTTTCTTCTTCTTGTTCTTCTTGTTCTTCTTGTTCTTCTTCTTCTTCTTCTTTTTCTTGCACTACTTTTTTTCTTATTATTATTATTCTTTCTCTTCCTCTTGTGCGCGTTCTTCGTCTTTGTGTTCTTCTTCTTCTTTTTCTTCTTCTTCTTCTTCTTTTTTTCTTCTTCTTATTTTTCGCGTTCTTCTTCGCGTTCTTCCTCAACTTCTTCTTCTTCGCGTTGTTTTTCTTCTTCTCCGCGTTCTATTTCTTCTTCTCCTTCTTTTTCTTCTTCTTATTTTACTTCTTCTTCTACTTCTTCTTCTTCTTCTTCTTCTCCTTCTTCTTTTTTCTTCTTCTTCTTCGACTTCTTCTTTTTCTTCTTCTTTTTCATAACGTTATTCTTCTTCTTCTTCTTCTTCTTCTTATTCTTTGTGGTCTTTTTTTTTTCATCTTCCTTCTTTTTTTCTTTTTCTTCTTCTTCCATGTGTACTTCTTCGCGTTCTTCTGTTGTTTCTTTTTTCTTTTTCTTCTTCCTCCTTCTCTTCTTCTTCTTCTCCTTTTTCTTCTTCTTCTTCTTCTTCTTCTTCTTCTTCTTCCTTCTTCTCTTCTTCTTCTTTTTCTTCTTCTTCTTCTTCTTCTTCTTTTTCTTCTTCTTCTTCTTCTTCTTCTTCTTCTTCTTTTTCTTCTTCTTCTTCTTCTTCTTCTTCGCGTTGTTGTTTTTTGCGTTCTTCTTCTTCCCGTCTTCTTTTTCTTGTTCTTATTCTTCTTATTTTTTCTTGTTCTTCTTTTTCTTCTTTTCTCTTATTTCATATGTATCACTGAATTTGAAAGTACAAAAATCTTAGATTCTTTCCGTCATTGTTTGAGCAATGTAATTTGTAGCTTCGTGTTTTCTGTTATTGCAACAAAATTATTCTGATTCTTTATATTTTCATTTTAGTAAAAAATGCCAATAAAACAAAGTGGTAAGAGAGTCATAGCAGATTTGTGAGAGCTTTACATTGTGTAAGGTGTACAAGAGGATAGAGATTGAAATATCCTTAAGTTCTAAAAACCTTCAAGAATACAATACTTAGTCTCTCCTTGCCACATTATACATATTGATTTTTGACTGACATAATCCATTTCAAGACTCTTTACACATTACATATCAGATAACACTGGGGAACACTCATTTTGTTGCATTTAAAAAAAGACTTTTCTATAGTCAACTTGAGTGTGCTGATTTCAAATCTGAAGTCGGGTTTTGTCTGCAAGCTACAGATTTTATGCAATTTGACATTTTTATTTATTTTTTACATTTTCGTTATTATAGGAAATTGCAATATCAGCCACAATTCTTTTGTTCACTTGAATCTTAAAACAGTATGAAAGCCATTTCTGTACATTTATTAAGGCAAAAGAAACAGAACATTAACAGAACATCTATCCCAAAGTTAGATTAGCATCCTTCAGAACATCACCACAGCTGATGGAAGCTTATCAATTTCTTTGTGTATTTTTTCAGGCAGGAATTTGCGTTTGTAACTTTTGCGTTTGTACATTTCATCTGGGCAATTTCGTTTAATGCTCCAGCAGTAGTCAGCCATCATACTTTTGTCCCAGCGCCCTTGGTAGCGTTCTTCCATGATCTTTAGGTCTTGGTGGAATCGTTCTCCTTGTTCGTCACTCACAGCCCCCAGGTTGTTAGGGAACTGATCAAGGTGGCTGTTCAAAAAATGAAGCTTGATGCTCATGTTGCACCCGAGATCACGAAAAGCGAGGAGCATTCTGTTCACAAGTTCACTGTAGTTCTCCGCCTTATTGTTTCCAGGGAAGTTCTGAACGACTGCCACAAAGGATAACCATGCTGCCCTTTCTAAAGCGGTCATCTTAGCAACAAACTGATCATCACGAATTAGGGTTCGAATCTGTGGGCCATCAAACACGCCTGCTTTGATCTTCTCAAATGATAACCCTGGTAAAGCTGTGATGATGTGTTGGAAACATTCACCTTCGGTTTCCAGTGCCTTGACAAATTGTTTCATCAAACCTAATTTGATGTGAAGAGGAGGAAAGATGATCTTATCTCTGTTTACAATTGGGTCTTGTATGATATTTGGCATGCCTGCTTCAAGGATGTCACGAATAGGCCAGTCCTTCTGGACCCAATGTCTGTCTCGTGCTCGGCTGTCCCACATACAGAGGAAACATGGAAACTTGGTGAAACCTTTCTGTTGTCCAAGAAGAAAGTTGACCATCTTTAAGTCTACACAAATTATCCAATTGTGCTCATGATACTTTAATAAGTCCATGACCATTCTCATATCATCATAGTCTTCCCGCAAATGCACTGAGTGACCGACAGGTACTGCTCCATAAACATTGCCATTATGTAAAAGAACACACTTTAGACTGCGTTTTGAACTGTCTAAAAAGATTCTCCATTCAGCAGGACTATAGTAAGGTACACCCAGTTCTTTGAGAAGCCCTGGGATGTCATGGCAGTAAACAAACTGTCTGTCTTTTGAAAAGAAGGTCACAAAAAGCTGGTCACGCTTTCTGAAATATGATACTTTAACAGAGTGATCAACAAGATTTCTGCCTTGTAATCTTGATGCCAAAAGCTCTGCTGCTTTCTTTGAAAGACCTAAATCCCGCACTAAATCATTCAGTTCAGCCTGGGGAAGAGGCTTAGGGACGGGGAAAGGTTCAGTGTCTGAAGAACAGTCCTCCGATTGTGAACACTTTTCTGACAATTCACTGTCACAACTGTCTTGCTGGCTTGTATCATGTCCAATGTCTTTATCGTCCAATGAAGGCAAGCCTTTGAAAACTGGAACAGGTACTTCTTTAGAGTGCGGAACAGGCCGAATAGCTGAGGGAATGTTCGGATACGTAATCTTATGTCGGTTTTTCTTCCCAACACCCGTTGTGTTTACCATGCAGAAATAACAGTCAGTTACATGGTTGGTGGGTTCGCGCCAAATCATTGGAACTCCAAAAGGCAGACCTTTGCGTTTTCCTTTGGTCCAGTCTCGAAGCATTTCCTCACAATTGTGGCACACAACATGAGGAGCCCATTGCTTGTCTTGATCACCAAGATGAACTTCAAAATATGCCTTGTAGGCACGCTTGACGAACGAGGATATGTTACGTCTCTGACGATTGAGTGTGTAGCATCCACATATGTAGCAGAAGGCATCAGGATTGTTTCTGCAATGATGTCTCATTCTGGAAGCCATGTTTGAACTGAAACAAACGAAGAATGATCAAAATATTAGAAGCTATCTATATATATGGACGTTAAAATGCTTATACATGGTTTACGCAAGTTCACATATGTACAATTTCATTAACCTCAAATTGCATACAAACTAGAGCTTGTAGAGAAAAACTAATTTCAGATTTGAAATCAGCGCCTAAAACTCTTTCAAAATCCGTTAAAATATCCAATGCAACTCAAAGTTACTGAAAAAGTGTTCCCCTGTGTAATCTATTGATTGATTGATTTATTTATCTATCTTTTTATTTAGTTATTTATTTATTGTCTTTTTCATCTCAAAAACTCCGAAGCCTACTTTGTACCCTTTTCTGGAAGCTTCTGTCCGTCTGCATCCTTCTCGCCAGGACCAGTCAATCAAAACGTCACCGCATCGGTCTGTGCGCGCGTGTGTGATTAAGGACACTTTTGTCTTCCTGTATGTAAATTTCACGACAAGAACTCATATGCACAGACGTGTGTCACAGGAACGCTTTGTAAGCAGACGAGATTTTCGGATGAATGTGGGTTGGCTTCCCAGCGTTAATTAACGCCCATCTTGTACGTACATCAAGGGAAATTCAATTCTACAGTATACAGTAATCCGCATATAATATTTCATGCTAGTTATACAGAATATGTATTTATTTATTATTAATATTATTATCATTATTATTATTATTATTATATATATATATATATATATATATATATACATATGTATATATATATATATATATATATATATATATATATATATATATATATTGATAAGTATTTTAGACAAATTATTTGGATGATGGAGAACATAAACATAGGGGAAGGCTCGAAACCCTAAACACTCTAACGTTTCGTTCGCGTAGAACTTCTTCAGAAAGTGTATGTAGAACTGCACTTGAAGTTTATGTACTAAATCTAATTACCTTTGCGGACACTTGGGAAAGGTCGTTTTTCTGGCGTATTCTAGAAGTTCTACGTGAACGAAACGTTAAAGTGTTTAGGGTTCCGAGCGTTCCCCTGTGTTTATGTTCTCCATCATCCATATATATATATATATATATATATATATATATATATATATATATATATATATATACATGTGTGTGTGTGTGTGTGTGTGTGTGTGTGTGTGTGTGTGTGTGTGTGTGTGTGTGTGTGTGTGTGTGTGTGTGTGTGTGTGTGTGTGTGTGTGTGTGTGTGTGTATGTGCGCGCGCGCGTGTGTGTAAGTGTATCTACTGGCAACCATAGGGGGGAAGGGGGAGACAATACAATGTGAGGTGGGGGGATGACCTTACCCCTATCGCCTGACCAACACATAAGGGTCAATCTGGCGGAAATATCTCGGTGACCATTTGGGTTATCAATTTATCACATTTAAAATGACCATAGCTTAAGTTTATATTTTTGTCAAACGTGCCTGATATTAAGCAGGATTCTATTATATTTCTTTCTTGCAGGCTTTTTCCTTTAGCTAAAATTGTTGCCTTAGACCAATCAATATGATGGTTGTATAATGCTTTATGTTGGAATAACGCATTGTTTTCCTGGGCAGATCTCACACTATATTTATGTTGGGAAATCCTTGTTTCCAATTTTTTCCCAGTTTGTCCGATATAAAATTGATTACAGTCTTGGCAAGGAATTTTATAGATCACACCGTTGTTGTGGTCATATTTAAAAGCTACTTTTATATCCAATTTTTTTGAGTAGGTTAACAATTCTAAGAAAATTTTCATGAAAAGGAAGGACAAGTGTATTTAGTTGCTTATGGTTTCCTTGTTATTGAATGCAAATTTTGTGAAAGCGTTTCTTGGCGGTGTTGTGACATTGATTAAGAATATGAATAGAATATCTTAACTTTTCCCCAATATTCCGGATAGTTCTAAATTCATCATCAATAAATTAAGGATCGGAAATCCTGTAAGCTCTCAAGTACATGGAAATAAAAACTGATCTTTTTACATTGATGTGGTGATTGGAATAAAAATTAACATAGGAAAGAATATTGGTAGGTTTTCTATAGACTTTAGTTTTCAGAGTACCATTATCTCTAATAATTTCAACATCTAAAAAGGGTAATCTGTTGTTATTTTCTATCTCAAGAGTGAAGTTAATGGAGGGTACCAGTGAATTTAAATTAACAAGAAAATCATCAATGGAATGATTATTAGGCCAGAAACACAAAACATCGTCTAAATATCTGAACCAAATGACTTTTTCATCTTCAATAGTTGGTAATAAATATTTTTCAAAATATTCTATGTAAATGTTAGCTAAAACCGGTGAAAGAGGATTTCCCATAGCCATCCCGAAAGCCTGTGTGTAATATTTTCCCTCGAAGACAAAAGAAGAATTATTTACACACAGACTTATTACATACATATACCAAGGCTTTTTCCCCCTTACAAGGGAGGTAGCCAAAAAGGGAAAGGCATAAAAACACTCCCACCCATTTCATCCCTACATACACTCCACACCCCTCCCACCCTCCCTCTCATCTGAGCACCTCCTGGATGACGGGTCATCCCTGCACCCTGCCCACCGCCCTGGGTCAGAAGCAGTGTCGCAAGACACAGCACATCCACAGCAAGGCCGCTTCATTTAATCGGCGACCCCCCCTCTCCGTCCCCCCTTGCATATAAGGAGAGGACGGGGAGAAAATCCCTTCGGGCTGCGTCAAAATTTACTCACACATACTACCCCACCCCCCACCCCCCTGCCCATTCCTCCTCATGCAATCACAACATCATCCATATACAACCATTCTCCACTCACCTCTGTCTTCCGTCCTCTCCCTTCCTTCCTCAACAGACATTCCCCTCTTCCCCAAAGCCCCCTTCACCCCATCCATCCACCTCATCCTAGGACGTCCCCTCATGTTCACTCCCTCCACATCTGCCTTCCATACCTCTTTTACTAGTCTTTCTTCACTCATTCTTTCCATGTGTCCAAACCATCCTAATATTTTTTCATCAACCCTATCTCCCAAATCCTTTTTCACCCCTGTTCTCCTCCTCACCTCCTCATTTCTCACTCTATCCAGCCTAGTAACCCCCACCATACTTCTCAGACACCTCATCTCAAACACATTCAAACTCCTTCTCTCTTCTTCTCTTATGTTCCACGTTTCTGCCCCATACAGTGCTGTTGGCACAATCACTCCTTCATACAGTCTCCTCTTCGCATCCATTCCCAAATGTCTATTCCTCATTACACTCTTTAATCCACCAAGGCATTTACTCGCTTCTCTCAATCTACATTCTACCTCCACCTTCACTCCACCTTTTCCTGCTACACTTGCACCCAAGTATCTAAAACTATCCACTTCCTCCAGTCGCTCTCCCTTAATGTTCACTTCCAGTCTACTGCCACCTTCACCCCTTGTACATCTCATCACCTTACTTTTACCTACATTTATCTTTTAGCTTTCTTCTATCACATACTCTCCCAAACTCTGCCACCAACTTCCTCAATCCCTCCTCTGACCCTGCCACAAGCGCAGTGTCGTCCGCAAACAACAGCTGGCTCACCTCCCACTTTTCTCCATTTTCTTTAACCATCTCCAATCCCTGACCCACCACCCTAGCATTCACCTCTCGCACCACCCCATCCATGTATAAGTTGAACAGCCAGGGCGACATAACGCCTTATTAATTTGATAAATTTTTTACAAGGGATACCATCAATACTGTTACCTGGAATATTTGGGAGAAAGGTTAAAACATCTTTAATTGGGACAAGTGTAAAAAGCCCAGTGACATCGAAACTAACTAATTTGTAAGGATAACCAATGTTAAGAGATTTAATCCTTTGAATCAAGTCTTCACTATTTTGAATAAATGAGTTAGAAATAGTGCCTACAAATGGAGAAAGCTTTGTCACAAGCCACTTAGAAAGCTTATAGCTTACAGAGCCTACACAACTGATGATGGGCCTAACGGGATGATTTGGTTTGTGAGTTTTAATAAGCCCACACAAATAAGGTGTTGAAGGATTTGGTGTAGAGAAATGTTTAATCAAATCTTCTCTGCCTTTAAGTAAAGTTGTTAATTCTTTATGAAAATTCTTATCAACTGAGTCACTAGGATCTTTGTTAAGTTCAGAATAAGTGTTTTTATCTTGTAAATGATCAATTACTTTGTTATCATAATCACTTTTATCCATAATAACCAAGGTGTTGCTTTTATCAGCCTTAGTTATGCGTGGAGTGGAGTGGAGATGAAGTGGAGTGGGATGTAGGCAAACATGCAAAAAAGAAAATAAAGAAAATTAATGAAGACAAATAAAAGTGGAAAGAAAAATAGAAAAAGAAAATTAAAGCAGAGACAAAATGAAAGAAATGAAACATAAAAAAAATGAAACCGAAGAGAAAATGGAAGCAAAAAAGAAAATGGAAGCGGCGAGAAAACGAAAACGAGGAAACAGAACAGGAGGGTAGCCAACTAGTCGAATACGATCGACTGGTCGATCACAAGCCCGTTTTTAGTCAATCACAATCCTGTTTTAATTCGATCACACTAGTGCAGTACAGAGAAGAATGACCAAAACGATACATGGACTCAGAAATTTGCCTTACGAGGAGAGGCTTAGGCACCTTAACTTACACTCTCTGGAAAGACGCAGAGTGCGGGGTGATCTAATAGAGGTGTTCAAGTGGATCAAAGGCTTTAACTAGGATGATGCAAACAAGGTCATCATATCAAAACAACAGGGCAGGACTCGCAGTAATGTATTTAAGCTGGACAAATTTAGATTTAAGAAGGAAATAGGCAAGAATTGGTTTACTAACAGGGTGGTCGACGAATGGAATAGACTTAGTAACCACGTAGCTAGTGAGCGCTGAAACTATCAGTTGTTTCAAGAAACGGTTAGACAACTTTATGGATGGGGATGACAGGTGGTGATGGATATGGAGCTGCCTAGTGCAGGCCTCATGGTCTCTTGCAGTCTCCTCCTTCATTCTTATGTTCTTATGTGCAATTCGACCTTCGGAAGTTGTCCTGAAAATAAGACGCAACAGCATATCCAGGCACTCGCGATACTTGGATTGTTAGATTTCTCTCTCTCTCTCTCTCTCTCTCTCTCTCTCTCTCTCTCTCTCTCTCTCTCTCTCTCTCTCTCTCTCTCTCTCTCTCTCTCTCTCTCTCTCTCTCTCTCCCTCTTTCTCTCTCCCTCTTTCTCTCTCTTGTCTCTTTCACAACCTCCCCTCCCTTGCTCGCTCTTCTTTTTCACTATCCCATCTCGTGCTCTCTTCCCCTGTACAGTTTTCTCTCTTTTACTCTCTTCCTCTGCAGCGCCCAACCTAACCTAACCTAACCTAACCGAGTTAAACCTGCCTTTGACCTTCAAACTTAAACTAATAGTTAACCCAATCCCGCCCCCCACCCCTGACCACAACTAACCTTCCTCCCCGCACCGCCTCACCCAGGACACCCCTACGGATCCGAGTCGACCAGCATGCATTCTTTCACCCCTAAGAAGGACAGAAGCGCTGATTACTCACAAAGAGATACGTGTCATTTCAGTAAGGGAGAGGGGGCTAGAAAAGTGGGGGGGAAGAGGGTATGGGAAAGGAGAGGGGGAGGACAGGGAAGAGGTATGGGGGATAGGGGCTGGGAGGTTGAGGGGTGGAGGCTGGGGGATGGGAGAGGAGGCTGGGGGATGGGAGTGGAGGCCGGGGGGGATAGAGGGATGGGAGGCTATGGGATGAGAGATTGGGGGTTGGGGATGGGGGTAAAGGTTGGGGGGATGGAGGGATGGGAGGTTGGGGGGGATGGAAGCTGGGAGGATGGGAGGTTGGGGGATGGAGGGATGGGGTGGAGGCTGGGGGGATAGAGGGATGGGAGGCTATGGGATGAGAGATTGGGGGTTGGGGATGGGGGTAAAGGTTGGAGGGATGGAGGGATGGGAGGTTGGGGGGATGGAAGCTGGGAGGATGGGAGGTTGGGGGATGGAGGGATGGGGTGGAGGTTGGGGGATGGAGGGATGGGGTGGAGGTTGGGGAATGGAGGGATGGGAGGTTGGGGGGATGGAAACTGGGGGATGGAGTGATGGGAGGTTGGGGGATGGAGGGATGGCAGGTTGGGGGGATGGATGGCAGGTTGGGGGATGGAAACTGGGGGATGGAGGGATGGGGTGGAGGATGGAGGGATGGGAGGTTGGGGGGATGGAAACTTGGGGATGGAGGTTGGGGGATGGAGGGATGGGAGGTTGGGGGAATGGATGGCAGGTTGGGGGGATGGATGGGAGATTGGGGGGATGGATGGCAGATTGGGGGATGGAGACTGGGGGGATGGGGGGTGGGGGGTGGGAGGATGAGAAGAGGGAGCCGCCTAAGTATTTGCCCAACAGGCAAAGTCAACCGAGCAGGAACATGAGCGACGCTTCCCCTCACTTCCTTCCCCTCTTCCTCCCCCCCCCTCCCCTCCCCTCCCCTTCCCCTCTTTCTCCCACATTTTCTCATTGAGACCATCTTTGCCTCGTCTCCCTCTCATTTAATCTCCCCCCCACCCCAACTACACCCATTTCTCTACACTCAGTCATTACCGGTGCCTCCCCCCCTTTCCCCTCACCCTTTCCCCTCTGTTAAAGCTATTGTTCTCACCCTCACTTCACTTTCCCTCACATTTACTCACTAATTATTCTCCTCCTCCTCCTCCTACCCCTCCTCCCCTAGACTATCCAGCTTCTTACATCCCCACTCCTCTCCCCCTACCCTCCTTCAGTCTCTCCCCTTCCATGGTGGTTGGAGGGCCGGGAGGGAAGTGTGTGTGTGTGTGTGTGTGTGTGTGTGTGTGTGTGTGTGTGTGTGTGTGTGTGTGTGTGTGTGTGTGTGTGTGTGTGTGTGTGTGTGTGTGTGTGTGTGTGTGTGTGTGTGTGTGTGTGTGTGTGTAGACGCTCAAACGGAGGATCCAGATTTATTACAATTCATCTTTTCAGATGAAATCTTTTAAGTAAAATTGTTTTCAAAAGTTTCATTAGACAAAGTAATTTTTTTTTTAGAATTTAGTATATACAGCATTCCTATACAAGAAAATACCTTAGTATAGAAAAATATATATATTATATAACAAATATTTTATTTCCGTGGCGACAACCCAAAGATTTTTGAGTACGGATGTACGCTTCATCTCTATTTGTTGGTTTAGCCAAATGTAAACATTAAAAAAGTTGACTAACGATTTCAGGAATCAATTCAAACACGCATTTTTCGATGATAAGCCAGTAAGTTTTCCTGTAAAACAGAAAAAAGTCTACAAAATCTGCCCCTACAAACTTCTTGGGACAAATTCAAAGTTCCTCAGAGAGGAGCTTGTGAATAAAGGACTACAAACTCAAGTCTTCGCCATTCATTGTTTCGTTTACATTTCCAAGCTATGACGTCATGTCGCGTCGCCGTCCCCCGTTTGTGTGGAGACGACTTCGGTTACAAATTTATTTTTTCGAATTTACAAATCCCGAATTACTTTGCGTCATATACCGAGAAGATGAATACGAATTCTAAGAAGTTATACCTACACGAATATTACAAGCATTGTTGAGATGTTCTTCGCCAAGTCTAGAATATTGAAAACCAAGTCTCCTTCCAGATATTCAAATTCATAACAGTTGGTGAGCGATGGCGCAGTGTAAGGCAGCTCCGAGTTCACGAAAAGGCTCTCAAATTAACTTGTTCATGCTGTCAACTAAGACTCAAATTTACTTTGCTGCGGCCGAAGCCGTCACATTGACCCTGTGTGCTGGGATAGCCAGACAGAGTAGGCAGTCACCAGTACACAATATGTAAAATGTGTGCGTCCGTCCGTGCGTATGTATGTGTGTGTGTGTGTGTGTGTGTGTGTGTGTGTGTGTGTGTGTGTGTGTGTGTGTGTGTGTGTGTGTGTGTGTGTGTGTGTGTGTGTGTGTGTGTGTGTGTGTGTGTGTGTGTGTGTGTGTGTGTGTGTGTGTGTGTGTGTGTGTGTGCATTTTACGGGAAGAGAGCTATGCTCGTAGTGACCGCTAAAACAACTGCCTTTAATTGGCATACAAAATTTATTAGAATATGTGAGTGTGTGTGTGTGTGTGTGTGTGTGTGTGTGTGTGTGTGTGTGTGTGTGTGTGTGTGTGTGTGTGTGTGTGTGTGT
>NW_027467478.1:147500-160000 GCF_046742065.1 Oratosquilla oratoria
CTTGTTCGTTCTCGGGGGCCCCCGTCCTTTCCTCCTTCGTTCTCGGGGGCCCCCGTCCATTCTTGTTCGTTCTCGGGGGCCCCCGTCCATTCTTGTTCGTTCTCGGGGGCCCCCGTTCTTTCTCGTTTTTTCTCGCGGCCCCCGTCCTTTCTCGTTCTTTCTCGGGGGCCCCCGTTCCTTTCTCTTTCGTTCTCGGGGGCCCCCGTACCTTTCTCCTTCGTTCTCGTGGGCCCCCGTACCTTTCTCCTTCGTTCTCGGGGGCCCCCGTTCCTTTCCTCGTTCGTTCTCGGGGGCCCCCGTTCCTTTCTCCTTCGTTCCCGGGGACCCCCGTTCCTTTCTCCTTCGTTCCCGGGGACCCCCGTCCTTTCCTTGTTCGTTCTCGGGGGCCCCCGTCCTTTCCTCCTTCGTTCTCGAGGGCCCCCGTTCTTTCCTCGTTCGTTCTCGGGGGGCCCCGTCCTTTCCTCGTCCGTTTTCGGGTCCCCCGTCCTTTCCTCCTTCGTTCTCGGGGGCCCCCGTCCATTCTTGTTCGTTCTCGGGGGACCCCGTCCTTTCTCGTTCTTTCTCGGGGGCCCCCTTCCTTTCTCGTTCGTTCTCGGGGGCCCCCGTCCTTTCTCGTTCTTTCTCTGGGGCCCCCGTCCTTTCTCATTCTTTCTCGGGGGCCCCCGTCCGTCTCGTTCGATGGGGCCCCCGTCAGTCTCGTTCTTGGGGGCCCCATCCTGTGTTGTTATCTGGAGGCTATCCTGGGGATCCATCCTGTGCTGTACCTGGGGAGGCCTCATCCCATCTTGTTCTTGGATCCCATCCTTAGTTGTTCCAGGGAAGGACCCGTGGGGGTCCATCTCGTTCGTGGAGGTCCCTTTCGTTCCGTCAAGGGTGCCCCGCCCCGCCTCGCCTTGTTCTCTGGGAGCCCCCGTCCGTCTCGTTCTTGGAATATTGCTAACTCAGATACTGGCACCTATCGTAAACAACAAGCACGGCAGTGTCAAACTGCGCATAAGTCCCAGGAGGAGGAGGAAGAGGAGGAGGAAGAAGAAGAGGAAGAGGAGGAAGAGGAGGAAGAGGAGGAAGAAGAGACGTCTTCATAAAATGATGATGCTACACACACAGACGCACGCACACATACACTACATAGTAATGCTGCTGTACCAAATATACCGTATATTATTACTATTAATAATCATTATTACTATTATAATTATTACTATTATCATCATCATTATTATTTTATCATTAGACAAGTGAATAAATAAAATAAAATATCAATAAAAGTTCGCGTAGAACTTCTTCAGAGTGTACGGAAAACGGTAATTGAAGTTTATGTACTAAACTTAATTATCTTTACGAATATTTGGGAAAGGTCATTTTTCTTGCGTGTTCTAGAATTAGAATACTAGTTTGTTTAGCTAAATTTATAAATCCTCCTCGATGGTTCGATGAATTATTAGTTGAAATATATGCGGATTCTACAATTCTTCTAGTGAATTTATCAAAACCTTTACGTAACACTTCAGCTCCTCTCCAGTTTGGTAAATGATCGAATTTTCCCCATGAACTACTAAAGAATTAGATGTCCTATGTACTTTTATGTCGTTTTATGTTCATAATTTTTTTTTCTAATCCCCTTGATGACTCGCCATAATATGCCATTGAGCAACTATTGCACGGGATTTTGTATACGACGCTGTTTTCGGAATTGGTTCTCTTTTCGGAAATCTTTATCAAATCATCTATCCTCTTATTAGTTATTTTAGCTATGTTTATACCTGTTTTTGTTAAATATTTATCTATTATTGGTGACGTTTCTGAGCCAGGTACTGATACAAATTTGGTATTATTCTTATCATTTCTCTCTTTCTTTCCACGATTATAAATATTTATTGCTTTCCTTTTTGTTCTCCTCAACATTCTCTCTGGATCTCCAAGTTTGTCAAAGGTTTTCACAATATAATCAAATTCGTCTTCTTCCTAAGTATCCGCAAAGATAATCAAGTTTAATACATAAATTTCAATTACAGTTTTCCGTACACTCTCTAAAGAAGATCTACGCGAACTAAACGTTAGTGTTTAGGGTTCCGAGCCTTCCCTGTATTTATGTTCTCCATCATCCAAATCATATTGTATATATATACATACATATATATGTATATATATATATATATATATATATATATATATATATATATATATATATATATATATATATATATATATAGAGAGAGAGAGAGAGAGAGAGAGAGAGAGAGAGAGAGAGAGAGAGAGAGAGAGAGAGAGAGAGAGAGAGAGAGAGAGAGAGAGAGAGAGAGAGAGAGAGAGAGAGAGAGTGAGAGAGAGAGAGAGACGTATGCCTACTTGTGCTGACTGCGACCCAAGTGTTGGGGTCCGCACGCAACGCAACATATCAGCACCGACGTCATCACTCGACAGAGAATCATAAAATTTGGCGATAAACACGAAACCACAGCTGACTCGTCACCTCGGCCTCCCTGTCGCCAAGCGATTCTCCTCGTTCAGGGGGACCCCCCTAACCCCCCCCCATGCACACCGCATAATCGCATATCAAATGCTTTGATATATATATATATATATATATACAATATATATATATATATATATATATATATATATATGTATATATATACACACATTTTGGGGGGAAAGGACAAATGCTCACGAATATACGCGCGGCCACACACGCACGCACACACATGTACAGTACTTTATGAATTATTATCATACGCTGCCTTGATTACATGTTTTACCTTCTGCACACGTGTGTGTGTGTGTGTGTGTGTGTGTGTGTGTGTGTGTGTGTGTGTGTGTGTGTGTGTGTGTGTGTGTGTGTGTGTGTGTGTGTGCATGCGTGTGCATCTGTGTGTATGCGTGTGCGTGTGTGTATGTGTGTATACGTGTCTGTGCCTGTGTGTACGTGTCTGTGTGTATACTGTACGTGTCTGTGCGTGTGTGTGTGTGCGCGCACATGCTTGTGGCACCCAGAACACAGGCAATCATCCTCAGCAACACAATGCAGCGCCAGGACACGGGAGTTCGCCCAGGTAGACATCCCTTAAACACTCTGGAAAAACTGTGCCGGAAAATAAGGTCACAGGATGTGAGGCAACGCAGGGGTGAGGGCGGGGGTCCTGCACGGGGCTTGAGCGCTCTTGCACAACGATGACAGCTGCGGCGATCCGTGGTCGGTCCACTGATCCAGAGATAAGCGGAAATGAGATCTGATGCAATGATACAGGCAGATACACGCACACACACACACACACACGCACACAGATGTAGAGGTTACAAAGGATTACAAAGGAGGAACATGCCGACAGGAGACCTTTTGGTCCATAACTAGGTCGGATGCGGAAAAAATTATAATAATGACAAATAAAAGAAAAATAAAGAAAAATTGTAATAATGTAAATTATAAATAAAATATATAAAATAAATGAATAGGTATAATTAAATAATAAACAAACCGGTAAATAGTAAATAGTAATAAATCTACAGATAACTAATAACAAATAAAGATTAAGCAAATAATAAACAAATAAATTATAACAAACAAATGATACAAAATAAGTGGCAGTCATTACAGCATCTTGCTTAGGTGTTTATCTAAACGAATCTTAAAGCTTCGAATTGAACTACATTGCACTGCCTCTGCATACATATAATGTCGATAGAGATATAGATATAGACAAACGTAAACAGATTAACACACACATATAGACTTCTTGGGCACAGGTTCTCACATATAGATAGATACAGACACGTAGTTACAAAGGTAAACAGAAGGATACATATGCATAGACATACAATACAGAGACAGATACAAAGGCAGATAGATGCACACACGCACATATATAGATATGGATAGATAGAGAGATGGATACATATATATAGACAGACAGTTACAAAGGTATATGGATGGATTCACATACATAGATAGATGTAGTGATACATTTATACATGTGTATACATAGCTATATAGATTAATGGAGAGAGAGAGAGAGTGACGCACTCTACAAATCTCCTTATAGCTGCCGCCAGTCGATTTTATTCAACCGGAAGGGGAAAGGCTGACACCCCCTCCGCCCTCGCTGCTGATGCCCGTGCTGACTAAAAGAGTCGTAAGGCAACACCGCCGACAGCGCTGACGTCAGCAAGATCGCCTCGCGTAGGGAGGTCGACGACGACGCACAATGATCCAAGTCTTTGTTCTTGGCGGCAGCCAAAAAAATACACGGGAGCGACGAGCGATTTCGCTCGGGAAAGTTCCAATGTCGCTCTCGCAAATCCAATTGCGGGAGCGATCCCCCACAAAAAAATCGCTCCCGCGGCAAGATTCAACGTTTTTCATGCATTATCCATCATTTGGCCATCCCTGAATCCCATCACCATTGATGAAAGGATCAGAGCAAACACAACTTACCCGTGATCAATCATTGCATTATCAATCGATATCATAAACGCAACGCATCAATCAACTTTAATTTGTTGATGTACGTACGTATGTGTACGCGGTATAGCTGCTAGAGTTCAATGGCTTACCTAGCTTAGCTTCGTATTAGCTGTATGCGCGCGTATACTAGTACATGTTGACCAGACTCTACACGACTACCCTGCTACATAATGTCGCTGGTTGCGAATTGCATGGTACCTGTATGCAGGGAAGTTCATTGGTTGCATGCAGCTAGCTGCCCAATCAACGCGCTGACTACATGTACAATGCACCATACCTAATACAACATCACCGCATGCATACGTACACTGTACATATGCAAACTCGCTCGAGGCCTAGGAGGGAAACTGGGAAATCCCATTTATAACCACGTTCGCGTATTTATGAGAAAACAAAGTAGAATCAAATGTTTGGTTTGTAATTGAAAGTGAATAAATTTAAGTATAAATATGAACATTTGATAATTATATATTTGGTTTATAAATATGGCTCTTTAGAGGGAGAATAAAAAAAAAAAAAATGATTCGTTAGCTAGCTTAAGACCCTGTCGCACAGGGATTTTGCATGAAAACCGAATGCTTACCGCACAAAAAATGGCTTGATCGTGGAGAGATCGGGCAGAAATGGGGTGAAATTTTGTTTTAGTCGCGGAGCTTTAACGAATAAATAGCGTATGTTTAACTAACAGTTTCCGTATGCATCACTACTGTTCCGATAACACTTTCCGTATATCCCCGACCACGTCAAATTTGGCCCAATTGCCCGAACGTTTCACGAATTAAACTACCAAAGCACGTATGCTCCCCGTATGCGGCCCGATGATAAACGTGAAGCGGTAGTGTATTGTTCGTGATTTAGTAGTGTTCTCAACGGGATTGTGCGGTATTTATGCGTCAAATACGGAAATCAAACGCGGAATCAACGGCGTAGACGTGAAACAGACGGTTTACAATAACGATACGGAAGTTAAACGTTCGTTGAATAGTCGGCGGTAGTCGGGAAACAGTCGTAAAATTACCGATTTCTCCGTCAACTCCACGATTAAAACGAACACTTCCCGACCAATTCCGTATGCTCTCCGTCAATTCTCCGTACGATTACCGCATGGTACGCGTCAGGTACGCGAACATTTGGTCGTGCTAAATTTTTTAACCGTTCAAAGATCGCTCCGCGTCCAAAATTCCTCGGCCGCACGCTCCACGAACTCCCCGACCGAAAAACGATTACTTTACTATTGCTTCGCGTACAATTCACGAATACAAAATATTTTTGCGGTAAGCATTCGGTTTTCATGCGGAATCCCTGTGTTGTCGACAGGGGTTTTAGGTTTACGGTAGCTAGTTCTACGTTCGTACGTCACGTCCATGCCAAACTTTCGATGATCGTACATCATGGAGCGATTTCTAGTGAAGCGAATGAGGATGAGTGAAGATGGTTTGCCCTCAGATTCAGTCTTTTCAGAATCGAGGGAGAGTGTTTTGACGGCAGGAACCGCTTCTGGACCAGCAAAGCCTAATTCAGACTCTACGGGCAAGGGCCAAGGAAAACGAAAACCAGTAGAGCATGAATCTATTACACGCTCGTGGAACCTAGATTGGCTTGAAGTGGATCGGGGCAGTGATGGTACTCTAACGGTGTATTGCAAGGCTTGTCGTGCATTTCCACCCTCATGAACATGAGTAATGAGTTAGCCTTCCAATAGTTTGAAGGAAATCGAACCTGCAAAAACATGGCTCTGGAAGTATCAAAAATGGCTCTGGTAATTAAAAAAGAATGGCTCCTGTGAAATTAAAGAAAAAAAAGAAAATGAAAATGGCTCTGGGAGAAAAAAGTATTTCCCCCCCTGATATATATATATATATATATATATATATATGTATATATATATATATATGTATATATATACATAGATATGTATATATATATATATATATATATATATATATATATATATATATATATATATGACAAGAGAAAAGACAAATGTATGGCAAGAGTGGTATGGGTAAATTCCAGGAAGGAACAGAAGTACTTTATTCTCTAACGTTTCGACAGTCTTCTTCAGAGAGATAATGGTACAGGCAAATTGGAATACATTGTCTATATACTAAGCGGGTCATCTTACAGGTCGCCTTGGAATAGAGTCCGCCGTTTGTGCCCCCTCGATGATTAATCTTGCTGTTGTGTGTGCTAAATTTACAAATCCTTCTCTATGATTGGTTGATTTAAAAGTATTGATATATGCAGCTTCAATAGTTTTCTTGTCGTCTTTTTCATACCAGTGTGTAGAATTTTGGTGTTGTTCCAATTAGGCATATGTCAGTGTTGTGTAGCGTGTACTACTAACGAATTAGATGTCCTGTGGTGTCGCATGTCATTCTTGTGTTCGTATAATCTTTTTGTGATTCTTCTTGAAGTTTCTCCAAAATAAGCTGCATCACATCCACCACATGGAATCTTGTAAACCACGCTCTTTTCATTTTTCTCTCCCGTGTGTTGGTTACCGGATAAAATGTCCCTTGTTTTCTATCCTGAGGAGTGTACGACTTCCATCCCTATTCTCGCTAGAAATTTGGAAATTAATTCACCTCTTGAGGAGTAAGGAACCATTAAAAAATCTTTTTCTTTTCTCTGTTCTTCTGTAACTGTGTTTTTTCTTCTCCATATTTGTTTGGCTTTATTTTTCAGTTTTTGTATGAGACCCGGTGGATATTTTAGGCGGCTGAACGTCTCTGTAATGTGTTTACATTCGTCGTGTAAAAATTCTTCGCTACAAATTCTAAATGCTCTAAGGAAAAAGCCAATTATTATGCCAGATTTTGTTCTTGTGTCGTGTCGTGATAAGTAATGAATAAAATCTTCTTTGTTTGTTGGTTTCCTATATACTGAAAATTTTGCACTTCCGTCAATACGATGAATTATCGTGTGTAAAAATGGCAGTTTCTTGTCTATCTCCTTTTCCACTGTGAATTCTATGTACTTATTTACACTATTGAGCCTACGAAGTTTGTTATCCAAATCAGTATTTTCTGGTACTATAACTAATACGTCGTCTACGTAGCGAAACCAGGATGCTCCTCTTCCCATGATATGTATGTATTTATCTACTTCAAGTGACTCCATGTAAAGGTTTGCCATAATGGCACTGAGAGGAGATCCCATAGCTAAGCCTCGGAATTGTATATATTCATGGTTGTTAAAAGTGAAGCAGTTGAATTTTACACATAATGAAATTGATTTCACAAAGTCTGCTTTTTTAACCGGTAAATCACTGTCTTTTACTTGATTTAGCACCTTCGTTACTGCTTCCATTGCCCCTTCAATCTCTACGTTTGTGAATAAAACTTTTACATCATAGCTAGCCATCTTCTTTTTGTTTAAATCTAAGTGCTTCAAACTATTGATTACATCAGCGGAGTTGTGTAAATGTGTAGTACACGCTACACAACACGGACATATGCCTAATTGGAACAACACCAAAATCCTACACACCGGTATGAAAAAGACGACAAGAAAAACTATCGAAGCTGCATATATCAATACTTTTAAATCAACCAATCATAGAGAAGGATTTGTAAATTTAGCACACACAACAGCAAGATTAATCATCGAGGGTGGACAAACGGCGGACGGCGGACTCTATCCACTGATCTATATAACACCTGGATAGCGTATACGGGCCGTGGGCTGCCCCAGGAGTGAGGCCAGCGGGCGGGACATGGCCGCCATAATGGAAGTACCAAAACAGCTAGTGTGAATCGCTCCGCCGGTCATTATAACACCATTTTTAGATCAGTGTCATGGGAGCTGTCGTGTTACTCTCGTGGCCTGTGATCCAAGCATGATTGGGTATATAATGGCCACACAATTCGTCGCTGCTGGGCCCTCCATGTACATACATACATACATACGTACGTACATACATATACAAGGTTATATCAAAATAGCATCATCACAATAAAACAATATATTGATATTTATTACCTCTGGCAGAAATAACCATTTATATACATAAACTTGTGCATGTACAGTATATGGATGAGTTGGCATTGACAAATTATAATTCCAGTATATATTATAACTTCAAGGGAATGTTACACAGACAACAAATGGGATAATGATATATAGTCAAAATATTATAGGGATAATAATAGATCTATACTAGCATTTAACGGAATAAATATCCCTATAACATTTGATTACTGTACTGCTTATCGTTATTGGTGCTTGAATAAAAAAAAAATTGATAACTCCTTCCTCACTTTGACACCGGTTACTTTTTGAGAATACAATTTGGAGATATGATGGAGCCTGATTTTGCAGAAGCACGTGACGATACACTTGATCAAATTGACGATGAGGTTAGAATGGGTTGTGTCGATCATGTGGAAAGATAGAGAAATTGCCATATCTATGATCTAAATTGTTTCAAATAGTAAAATATCGCATTAAAGTGGTGAACATGTAAGGGGCCATTCAAAGAGTATGTAACGCTGGGGGGGGGGGTGCATGGTAGATGCGATGCGTTACGAGGATGTGGGGGTGTTTTCAACAGTGCTACGCAACGCTAATAATGGTTATTTATATTCATTTATTAATTTATGTCATAAATTATGCACTGAAATAGCATATCCTTAACAGATCGAGCAATGAATATCGAGCAAAAAAATCCAAAAACATCATACCATGTTTCATTCTTTGATGCAATCGTAAACAATTTCACACAGGACAAATAAAAATGAGTATGTTTTGGTGAGAAGTCAAGGGGGAGGGGTGTTTGGCGGATCTGGCCTACACTTGATGGGGGTGCCGAGTTGTAATTAGTTGTAATCAGTGTTATGTAATACAGGGAGATGTAACACCCAGTGTTACGCAATGTTACATGAGGTGGGGGGTGTCGAATTTCACCAGAAAAAACGTTACATAATTTTTGAACGGGCCCCGAATAGTAATTCAGCCCATCTAATATGAATTCCTCACACTTCACAATATAGAAAAAGCCTACACATGTAATCAGGAAGAACAACTGGTTCTATACAGCTACACAGCTCTGGACAGCGCTTGAGCCTTATAAGATATTTTTAAATGATAAATATCTATCCTGCTATTGCCACGATTACATTCGTGACAAATGGGTTGCTGCTAGATCTCTATTTCTTACGATAATAAATACAAAGCATTAACATGACAACACCTAACAAAACAGTTGGTGGGCAACATTTTATGGCTCCTGATGGCCGCATCATTTCTTGATGGGTATCGGGATATTTTGGGTAATAAAACCTTAATTTACTTACGAGTGGAAGGACTGCTCACATCCACCTTTTCTCCGGTTGGTGCAGTTGAATGCAGCACAAGTTGGCATTGTAAAATGATCGTTGAATATGTATATGGGAGCGAAAGCTGCCGAGAACTGTAACTGTATCAGATCAGTGATCGCGTGGCGCGACTTTGTTTTGGTACTAACATCATGGCTGCCGCCGACCTCATAATCTCGACAGCGATCCGTTATCCAGTTATATCTAGATCAGTGACTCTATCCCAAGGCGACCTATGAGATGATCCGCTTAGTATATAGACAATGTATTCCAATTTGTCTGTACCATTATCTCTCTGAAGAAGACTCTGTCGAAACGTTAGAGAATAAAGTACTTCTGCTCCTTCCTGGAATTTATCTATACCACTCTTGCCATACATACATACATACATATATATATATATATGCTTTCTTATATTACATCTTCAGACTAAATGACGTCAATTAGTCTGAAGATGTATTATACGAAAGTACTGTCTACATTAACTGTGAATGTAGTAATTTCAGAGGGATTAGCCTGTTGAGTGTAGTAGGGAAGGCTTATGGGAGGATCTTAATTGAGAGGATTAGGAGAGGAACAGAGGGAGTAATTGGTGAGGAACAGTGTGGATTTAGGACGGGTAGAGGTTGTGTAGATCAGATCTTTGTGGTAAGACAGATATGTGAGAAAGCTATAGGAAAGGGGAAGGATGTTTTTTGGGCTTTCATGGATCTGGAAAAGGCTTATGATAGGGTAGACAGAAAGGCACTGTGGGAGGTTATGCAGATTTATGGGATAGGAGGAAAGCTTTTGGGAGCTGTCAAGAGTTTTTATGAGAGTAGTAGAGCATGTGTTAGGATTAGAAATGGAGAGAGTGAGTGGTTTGAAGTAAAGGTGGGACTTCGTCAAGGATGCGTTATGTCGCCCTGGCTGTTCAACTTATACATGGATGGGGTGGTGCGAGAGGTGAATGCTAGGGTAGTGAGTCAGGGATTGGAGATGGTTAAAGAAAATGGAGAAAAGTGGGAGGTGAGCCAGCTGTTGTTTGCGGACGACACTGCGCTTGTGGCAGGGTCAGAGGAGGGATTGAGGAAGCTGGTGGCAGAGTTTGGGAGAGTATGTGATAGAAGAAAGCTAAAGATAAATGTGGGTAAAAGTAAGGTGATGAGATGTACAAGGGGTGAAAGTGGCAGTAGACTGGAAGTGAACATCAAGGGAGAGCGACTGGAGGAAGTGGATAGTTTTAGATACTTGGGTGCAAGTGTAGCAGGAAAAGGTGGAGTGAAGGTGGAGGTAGAATGTAGATTGAGAGAAGCGAGTAAATGTCTTGGTGGTTTAAAGAGTGTAATGAGGAATAGACATTTGGGAATGGATGCGAAGAGGAGACTGTATGAAGGAGTGATTGTGCCAACAGCACTGTATGGGGCAGAAACGTGGAACATAAGAGAAGAAGAGAGAAGGAGTTTGAATGTGTTTGAGATGAGGTGTCTGAGAAGTATGGTGGGGGTTACTAGGCTAGATAGAGTGAGAAATGAGGAGGTGAGGAGGAGAACAGGGGTGAAAAAGGATTTGGGAGATAGGGTTGATGAAAGAATATTAGGATGGTTTGGACACATGGAAAGAATGAGTGAAGAAAGACTAGTAAAAGAGGTATGGAAGGCAGATGTGGAGGGAGTGAACATGAGGGGACGTCCTAGGATGAGGTGGATGGATGGGGTGAAGGGGGCTTTGGGGAAGAGGGGAATGTCTGTTGAGGAAGGAAGGGAGAGGACGGAAGACAGAGGTGAGTGGAGAATGGTTGTATATGGATGATGTTGTGACTGCATGAGGAGGAATGGGCGGGGAAGTGGGGGGTGGGGTAGTATGTGTGAGTAAATTTTGACGCAGCCCGAAGGGATTTCTCCCCGTCCTCGCCTTATATGCAAAGGGGGACGGAGAGGGGGGGTCGCCGATTAAATGAAGCGGCCTTGCTGTGGATGTGCTGTGTCTTGCGACACTGCTTCTGACCCAGGGCGGTGGGCAGGGTGCAGGGATGACCCGTCATCCAGGAGGTGCTCAGATGAGAGGAAGGGTGGGAGAGGTGTGGAGGGTATTTAGGGATGAAATGGGTGGGAGTGTTTTTATGCCTTTCCCTTTTTGGCTACCTCCCTTGGAAGGGGGAAAAAGCCTTGGTATATGTATGTATGTATGTACTGTCTACAAGTTTCCCTTCTCCTGTGGTTATTTTGCGTTTTTGCATCACAGTGATGTGATTGATTGCATATATATATATATATATATATATATATATATATATATATATATATATATATATATATATATATATGCATATATACATTATATATATAAATGTATATATATATATATACATATATATATATATATATATATATATATATGCTTTCTTATATTACATCTTCAGACTAAATGACGTCAATTAGTCTGAAGATGTATTATACGAAAATACTGTCTACAAGTTTCCCTTCTCCTGTGGTTATTTTGCGTTTTTGCATCACGGTGATGTGATTGATTGCATATATATATATATATATATATATATATATATATAAAAATATATATACATATAAAAATATATATATAAAAATATATATGTATATATTTATATATAGAATTTTAAATATATATATATATATATATATATATATATATATACATATATATATATATATATATATATATATATATATATATATATATATATATACATTCATTCTGGCTAT
>NW_027467478.1:167500-172500 GCF_046742065.1 Oratosquilla oratoria
AAAATTTGTAGTTGTGTATGTGCCCCCCCCCCCAAAAAAAAAAGAACACAGTCCTGTACAGAAAGTGATCATTCCAAAATATTAGAAGATACAAAATACGAATTAGCTAATATACTGAAGGACAGAGGAAATATAGTAATCATGGGTGACTTTAATTCCAAAGAAATATGTTGGGTTGGAGAGGAACTCTGGGGCAACGTGCTGCTCAACATGACCATCGAATACACAATGACTCAGTGGATAATGGAAAATACCAGATAAAGAGGTAGTGAAGAACCATCAAGGCTGGATTTAATACTTACGACAGAGCCTGAAATTGTCAACAAAATTGATTACAAAACTCCGATAGAATTTGAGTTGAAAGAGCAAATGGATCAAAGTAGAAATAAAAAAAACATAGAATAGAAAGACTAATGTACAACAAAACAAATTTTGAGAAACAAAAAATTCTTTCGCAACGCGAACTGGGAAAATCCTAAATGAAGAAACAGGGACGGAAAAGAAATGAGATATACTAAAAAAGAATTATAATGAGTGAGTGAATAAATACGTACCACAACAAAAAAGGAAAGAACATGCATAAAAAGTTGGTACAACAGAAATGTAGTGAGGCTAAGGATAAAAGAGACAAAGCTAGGAATGCACAGAAAAAAGACAAGAAAACAAGCAAATGGGAAATGTACATCAAACTAAAAGATGATTATGTAAAAATAGGCAGAGATGAAAAGAGAAGCTACGAAAAAAAAATAATAATAGAAAAATGCAAGGAAGAACCCAAACTATTTTACAGGTATGTAAATGGCAAACTGAAGAATAAACAAGAAATAGAACAGCTGCGCCAGGGTAAATACGAATACACAGAAGAATTGGAAATGGGTGAAATTATGAATAACTACTTCAAATTAGTATTCACAATAGAAATCTCGTCTAATTGTGAGGAAACGGAGAGATATCCCGCTCAATGAAAGAAATAATTGTAACACAGAAGAAAATCATCGACCAAATCAAAACCCTTGATGTCAGAAAATCACATGGTCCAGACGGAATTCCAAATTAGATACTGAAAAAAGGCATGGAGGAATTAACAGATATGATATGCAATATAATCAACTTCTCACTTTAAAAAGGAAAGGTGCCACACGACTGGAATAATGCAAATATTGTACCGATTTATAAGGGAGGATACAAGGAAGATCCATCAAATTACAAACCGGTCTCCCTGACAAGCACAGTAGCAAAAATTTGTGAAAAGGTCATCAAAAATAGATGGGTTAAACATTTGGAAGGAAAAACTATACTGAATCCAAATCAATATGGATTCAAACAAGGAAAATCATGTACAACAAACTTGATCTGCTTCTACTCAAGATTGATAGATATAATACAAGTGAGAGATGGTTGGGCTGACTGTGCCTTTCTGGACCTACAAAAGGCATTTGATAAGGTACCACACAATAAACTAACAAGGAAAATAGAGTCAATAGGTGGCATCAGAGTAAAATTATTGGAATGGATGAAAGACTTCCTGACTGGGAGGAAAATGAGATTAGTAATTAGAGATAAATTCTCAAAATGGGAAGAAATGAAAAGTGGAGTCCCGCAGGGATCAGTATGGCCCCGATCATGTTTGCCATATACATAAATGACATAGATGAAAGAGGAGACTGTTACATGAATTTCTTTGCAGACGACGCAAAATACTAAAGAAAGTAAGAACGGAGGAGGATTGCAACTCATTACAATAAGACTTGGACTAGATCTGGAAATGGACTCAAAAGTGGGAGGTGAAATTCAATATGAAAATGTAGTATAATGGAACTTAGAAGAAGTAAAAACAGAATATCGAAAAATTATAAAATTGGTGAAAAGGTCAAAAAAGCAAACTCGGAAAAAGACCTTGGAGTGATGATCAGCAAAGACATGACACCGGACAAACATACTGATAAAATAGTCGGGGAAACCTACAATTTATTGAGGTCAATAAAATTGGCATTTGTCTAATTGGATGAGGAAATGATAAAAAAAAATCTGAACTGCACTAATAAGACCAAAACTTGAATACGCAGCAACACTATGGACACCCAGTACCAAAAAGAAAAAAGAAAAAAAAGAAAAAAAAATAGAAAGAATACAAAGAGCAACAACAAAACTGGCACCAATTCTTTCCAAAATGACATATGAACAAAGACTATAGAATTATGAAAGGAATGGAAATCTTAGATAATAATGATTTATTGAAATGGGACAATGAAAAAAGAAGACATGAAAAGAAACTAAAAAAAGATAATTACAGAAGAGATCTGGAAAAGAATAGCTTCCCACGCAGAGTGTGTGTCTACCTGGAACAAATAAGACAAAGAAACAATGTGTGCAAACACTATTCAAGATTTTAAGAAAAAACTTGATGCTAAAAGATACGAAGACGGGTTACCACGAGGATAGCTCCCTTCCCGTATAATACTAGGTAAATACACACACACACATGCACACATATACACACACACATAGACACACACACACAAACACACACACACACACACACACACACACACACACACACACACACACACACACACACACACACACACACACACACACACACACACACACACACACACACACACACACACACACACACTTAGAGAAAAGAACTCAAATTGGGTAAATATGATAAATGGAGTCCCTCAAGGCTCTGTGTTGGCTTCGATAAAGTTTAATGTTTATATAAACGACATGGATGAAGGAATTGAATGTTAAATAAACTTCGTTGCAGATGATGCCAAACTATTGAAGAGAGTGAGTAATGAAGAAAATTGCAAATATTTTTAGGAAGACTTGGACAAAGTCTGGAATTGGAGTAAAAGGAACGAAGTGAATTTCAACATTAAGAAATGTAGTACAATGGAATTTGGAAAAGTAAAGATAGAGTATCCGGTCAATACAAAATTGGAACAAAGGAAGGCATAAAAGCAAACTCAGAAAGAGACCTAGGAGTAATTATCTCAAACGACATGACACCAGACAAACATGTTAACAAAATAGTTGGAGAAACCTACAATTTAATAAGATTAATGAAAGTGGCCTTTGATTACATGGACGAGGAAATGGTAAGGAGAATACTAGTTGCACTGTTAAAACCAAAATAAGAATATGCAGCCTCACTATGGACACTCAATACAATAAAAAACACAAAGTAACTAGACAGAATTCAAGGAGCATTAACAAAGATGGCACCAACACTTAGCAAGTTGACATACGAACAAAGATTGGACAAACTAAACTTACTAACTCTGGAGGAAAGAAGAGAAAGAGGCGATTTGATAACCATCTATAGAATTATGAAAGGGATGGAAATCCTTGATAGGGATGATCTACTTAAATGGGACAGAAGAGCTACAAGAGGACGCGAGAAGAAACTGAAGAAGGACAGCTACAGAAGAGATCTGAAAAAGAACAGTGAGTACTAAAACTATACATGACTTTAAGAAAGAACTGGATGCGGAAAGATACAACAGCGGGTCTCTGCGAGCATAGCTCTTCTCCCGCAAAATATAACTAGGTAAATACATACATACATACAGACACACACACACACACACACACACACACACACACACACACACACACACACACACACACACACACACACACACACACACACACACACACACACACACACACACACACACACACACACACACACACACACACACACACACACACACACATGCATACACACACACACACACACACACACACACACACACACACACACACACACACACACACACACACACACACACACACATACACACACACACACACACACACACACATACATACACACACACACACACACACACACACACACACACACACACACACACACACACACACACACACACACACACACACACACACACACACACACACACACACACACACACACACACACACACACACACACACACACACACACACACACACACACACACACACACACACACACACACGGCGATTAATTCGGTATCGCCGCGCTTCGGGTCGTTACTCCGACTCACGTGGGCGGGGAGTCGGGGTGTGTGTGAGTGTGTGAAAGGTCATAGCATTATCCATAGATCGGTCCTACGAGCTCTGAGCTCTCTTCCGGGAGGGAAATAGCTATCGATCACGAGTCCAACACGTGATCCAAAGACCAAGGTGAATACACACACACACACACACACACACACACACACACACACACACACACACACACACACACACACACACACACACACACACACACACACATACACAGGGAAGCGGTACTGAAATTATTTCAGCCATGGGCGGGAGTCGAACCAGGGCCGCCGTAGTGGCAGGCGAGAACTCAAACTACAGCGCCACGAGGTGTGACGAGGAATAGATGCATCCGGAGTGAGACGCTGGAGAGGAGGCGTGGTTACTATGAAAATCTTCTGGTCAAGGCTCGGGTGCCGATCCTCTCTTTTTGTCTCTTTACTTTCGTCTCTCTTTTCTTCCTCAAACTCGACCTCCAGCAATTGAGGGAAGGTAAATTGCTTATTTCCTCCTTAAAGCCCTTGGTCCACTTGGTGGACGCTTTTCCCAAGAAGGACGTCTGAAGAAGCTTTTATTTATTTATTCATTCATTTATTTTTAATGAAGACCATCGAAGAGCAGTGGTTTTTCATATTTGCTCCCTGATGCGCTGTTGGCTTACTCGGAAGCGTCCTGGTCTCGCATTCGCTTACTTGCGTGTTCGAATCCCACGCTACTCTCCGATTTCCAACAGGAAGTGTTACTTGTCCTAACAGTCCAGGCGGCATCGGCCGCATGTAAGCGCCTCCTAGCGTATGCCTGTCTCTCTTCGAATTGATACATCGTAGGATCGTTCAGGATCCTGTGACCTCAACCAGGTCACGTGGGTAGTGCCGGGTCACTCCCAGTCCATGTCCTCCTCGACAGCACCAGGCTCTTGGAGGTCGACCTCCATTGGC